>NC_043966.1:31143646-31446146 GCF_902148855.1 Sphaeramia orbicularis
GTGGATCTGGTCCTCATTTGCGGGCAGCTCAGTGGCAGCATTATGATAAGATGATAATTAGACAAGCAACCTTCATGTAAATGAAAGGAAATGAAATCAAAGTCCACTGGGGCCCTGAAGCTGGCCGGCTCGTCAGTAGAGGGTGCTGATGTTTTCCCCTTTCACAGCCCAGCCAACATCTCAGATTGCCTCAGAATCATGCAATGTCACGCTATGACAAATGGAGATACATTAGTTAATTAAAGTGGGGAGTTCAGAGCGGGGTGACGCAGGTCGTCCTTTTCGCTCTCATTCTTAAACATTCCTCCATGTCACGATGCAAAGGCAGAGCCCAGTCCAACTCACTGACTGTCCTGGCGTGATTGGATGAGCTCTTTCTCAGTTTCTGTAATCAAGGCCATTTCTGCTTCTGACGTAGTTTTGGTGTTATTCTCCCTCTGTTGTTGACTTTAGTGAACACTCAGATCTGGTATATTGGTGGAGGTAATTTACTGTCTAGAGTGATTTACAGTTTAGGGTGATCGTGAAGGTCTATGCATGAGAACGCTTAAAGTTTGTTTACCAAATAGGATTAACAGAGGACATGTCTTTCACACTGACATTAAGCAGCTCCTTTACCAGAGACGTTTTAATTGGCTTTAAGTGATTTTGGCAAAAGAGGAAACGCCAAATGAACTAATGGGGGCAGCGGGTTCACTGTTGATGATTTGTATTGGGAGGCTAAAATGGAAAAGAAACCACAGAAACCCAGTGTTTTCATCTGAAGTCTTCCACTTCTGCGTCTTTGATGTGATGGGGGCAAATAGTTGTTAGGTTGAGGCAGTCTATCCTCAGCCAGAAACAAAGCTGGAGGCTGAGACAGGTGCATCGCGTTCATCACATCCTGATGGAGGAGACTGTGGGCCAAGATGTTGTTCTCAACATATTGGAAGTGTTTGTTAACAGATGGAGACATGTGCTGGCAAACGTTCCCTCACATTGTCCAGAAGGAGGGGAGAGTAAAAGGATGGGGTGGAAAGCAATGTTTAATTTCCAATGGCACGAAGGACAAAGGGATAAAAAATAGGTAATATAACAATGAAAGCTTAAATTCAACATGTCCTGTATTGCAGCTGATGATGATAATAACTGTAGTTGTCAATCTATGCTGGGAGAAAATGATTGAGACTCTGCTTATTCCTAAGTTTTGACTAGAAAATCCAGCTGCAAATTGTGCAAAACCACAAGCAGGTTAAGGATTTTACCCCAGGAAATCTTTTTTTATCTGATGTCTGTCATACTTTTCAAGCATGTCTTAGTCACATATGTTCTTTGCAGTGCGCTCCTCTATCTGTGTTTGTATCACAGCTTTATTTCTCTTGTAAGGTCATGCAGCTACAGCTGGCATCAATATGGCAAGACTTTTTTCTGTCTGAGTCCAGCGCTGGAAAGTTATATTCATAGGGCTAATCAGTTTAAAAGATAATGAAAACAGAGATTGTTTACAGAGATTAGGCCCTTGGAAATGGAGTAATCAGTGCTTTGAAAGGGCACTGACAGCGGTGGGCTGGATTACTGTCTGTAGAAATGGAGCAACACAGCTCTAACTCTCCATCTCTAACAAGCTCTCAGAGCCCTGATGTCATCACAGATAGAAGATAGAGTACCTTATTCTCCACTCCTCTCCATTTGCTCCTCTTTGCTGGAATGAAATTACTCAACGTTTTACAGACAGGGGCACCTGTCAGCCAGATGTGTTTGAGTAATGAACAAAGTGTAGGATGAAGTAAGCGTTTTGACAAAAATGTCCAGAGAAAAATTTATCATGGGCTTAATTTCTTCACAAAGCCATTGTTTAATATGCCGTATGATTCATGTGACAACAGATTGATTTATTTCAGGAAAAAGATGCTGTATTAGTCGAGAACAGTCACCAAGTCAAGCCCAGACATATTAGTAACATTTCACACTTTCACTCGCATATGGATTATATAGTTATGTTGACAGAAACCGCTTTAACCAGAGGCCAACTGTTGTTTTTCCATGTGAGGGTAGGTTTTAATTTGTGTGGCTCATATAGTGTTGTTTGTTGGCGGAGCTATTTGATTCAGTTCCCATTTTATTGATTGGAGAGACACATGGGGCCCCAGTTTAATTGGGGAGGGGCTCCCCTTATAAGAGTTCACCCCAGAAAGTCATGAAAGTAATTATCAGTATCTCAGATCTCATTCAGCGAGTGGAACATATGTTTGGGATTTGGAGGTACAGGGTTGCCCCCTTCACCAGTCAAACAGAACTTGTATCTTCTCAGTAACCAGTAACCGGGGTATGAATCTTACAACATGGCTGCTGACAGAGAAAAGATCTGAGAAAAAGATAGATGGAGGGGTTGTGAGCATGATGTGTCAGGACAAGAGGTAGAGCAGCTCCTTTTGGCTCAGAATCTAATCAACATTTGGCTCCTCTCAGGCATTTCTCCTTCTCATTGAAGGACATGGGCAACACCAGAAGTAGTTTTCCATTCTGTCCTGCTCATACATACATGATCATTTGCTGTAAATACTTGCTAATTAAAGAATAAGCAGATTAGTGTAATTTGGTGTGTTTGTTTGCCCTGAATCTGATCAGGAATACTTCAGGGAAGGATCCATCTGGAGAGGAGAGGATGGGTGTGAATCTTTTGTCTTAGTCTGAGTCCGCTTTTGGCCACGGTGTGCTGTCAGTTGAGCGGCCCAGCGAGGCTAACCCCCGGCCCTCCGCCTCTGACCAATGACTCTGGCATCCTCGGCTTTGGCACTGGGACGTCCTGGGGGAATCTTTATTCTGATCAGAATACAGGGCAGAAACCTCCTATAAAGTCTTACAATAAAGTGAAACAGAGAAACCATGGATTTTTCTGGAAAGGCGAAAAGGACGGATCACCATAAAAATGTCATTAATCTTATGGGATTCTACTTTTACAGATCATACTGTCCTGTTTTTCCTGCAACATACCTTTCTGTACTTCAACAAAGCGCATGCTACTGCTGTCACATTTTCAGCCATTTTAAGACTGATGTAAGGGCTCGGGTTTGTAAAGCGCTGCGTGTATTCCAGCGGTATCCATTAGTGTAATGCCACTGTTTAGGAAACCTGGCTGTTTGATTGTGGAGGAGACCCTGACAGTGGACTTGACAAACAGTCGGCTGATCCATTTCCTTCCCAAAGGAGAGTGACAGGGGGCTGCCTTTGCTGCGAGCGGCCCCACTGTGCGCCTATAAGAACGGAGAGTTGGGTGGTCTGTCCATCAACGGCAGATTTGGGGTTAGGCCTGAGAAAAGCAGCTCACCCATATCAGTTTCAAAGAGTGAAACCCTAAGCGCTGGCCGCTCTCTGCCTGCTGCAGCCTCGAATGCACAAAGACACCTGTTGTTCCACTCTCATACAAAGGCCTAATCAATGTAGGTGTTTGCAGCCAAACAAACACAAATGCCATGTGGTATTCAGTTTGTAATTTTCATGTTTTTAAAGAAACGGTACATGTTTGTGCTTTGCTTTTGGCCAGAGCGAGTGATAACAACGCCAAAGCACTGATTACACACAATTTTTAACATCAGGTCTTATATTATTGTGAACTTATTTGAAACAGATATGATTTTCCACTCAGTGTCAGTCTGTAGCATGGATAAGACAGTAATGCAGTGCTAAGCTGTAGGTCACTTATAGTAATGTAATACATTTATGTGCAAAAGGAAACTTCAGCCCTGCAGGACACCGGGATGTATGTGCTGCTGTCAAACTCATAGACCATGATGCAACTCCCACAGAAAGAGGAATGATGAAAAAATAAAAAATGGTCTTTTCATTGCTTCTCAACTCCTCAGGCCAAGAATTATGACACTGACACAGGCACATATACCACTGTTAAGCATTTTCTTCTCAAAAATATCAGGAAAATAATTTGAGAAAGCAAGAGAAGCCATGCATGAGTTTCATTTATGACTACTGCAAAACCATATCAAACTTTGCTTCTTGTCTTTATTATTCTAAATTTTTATGAGAAATGGCATTCACAGTAATTTCATTGTTATCTTTGGACATCTTTGATTGTGTTTCACCCCTGGTGATGAAATTTGTATTCAAGTAACAAATTTGAGCCCAAATCCAATAGTGACTGGTTTGATGACACTTAATACAAAACTATCTGAATGCCATCATTGGTCTTGTAAAAATGAATTGGAGGTCTGTAATTTGCACAAAAGATTGGAGCTAATTGGAAAATTGTCTGGTTTGGAAAGAAATGCTGTTAAGTTTACTTTAAGAGCTTCTTTCTTCTGCTTCCACCGGAGACATTTGTCTTAATAAACACGCAGTTGTAATCTGCAATTAAACTTGCACTGCACTGGGATCCAAATCCCTTCTGGCCAATTTGTAACTGAAAAACAGCAGTGAATGGGAATGAATGGAAGAGAAATGCAGTGACAGAAAGTACAGGACGAGGTATACCACAATAAGATTGACTTAGGAGTTTTGTTTTTTGAATTATTTTTATTAGAGTTACTAATATCAAGAGAGCTTTGATGGCTAATCTCAGTCCCGCTGGCTGTATGTCTGATGCTATTTAATCCAGTAGTTAAACAGTGGACAATTAAGAGAGACTGAAGATTGTTGAGGAAAGATGGGATTGGTTTCTACCTAAATCTTTCCAGTAGAGGGGAGGCAGATATGAATAGCTGTGGTAATTTGATGAGGCACTGCCTCTCTCTGGGATCACACACTGAGAGGAGGCTTTGTTTATGTGCCAAATGGATTTATGGAATCAAATAGAAGTTTTCATTTCCTTGTTTGAGTCGACGTGCAGGGGATTAGAAGGGGAAAAATGTGGGCAAAGATAAAAGTAGTTATCAGACACACCGTGGTGGAACAAAGGCTCTTTGGTTTACCTGTTGGTTATGTCCTGATTTTCCATTTTGCTTTGAACAGTGTCTTTATGGTGCTCCATGAGGTTGACTGTCTAAGCTGATTTAGTCCTTTTTTTCCTGCTAAAGCTGAGTCCAATTTAAGCAATATCAAAAGGTCAGCGTACAAATGCATTAAATCATCTCATTTTTCATATATCTGCTGACCAAGAGGTTAAGAACAGAATATACTGTACATTCTGACAGCATGGCAGAAGTTTATTCAAAGTCTATATATAGTATCACTATGCCTGCAGAATTACGCTACGAAATATTGTGTCTCCATATGTGTCCTGATGTGATCAAAACAAATAGATAAAGCGTCCAGCGTAGCTTGCATTAAATGCATTGATAGTGTTGTGACTTTAGTTGTAAAATATTTAAGGTTATTTAGTGGTGAATGCCTGTTTTTAAATGGCACTGCCCTCTTGGCCTTTTCTCTTTGGTTAAAGGACTGTTGTTCACATCTTTTGTCCATTTTACAACTAATAACTCGAATCAAACCCCATTTTAGTTTCAGGTGTTTGCTGTTTCCTCAAACACAGTCACACTCTAATTTAAGTTACACAGATGAGGCACATGGTTGGGCTTTTTATTTTGCGTGTATGCGCGCTTATTTTTTCTTCAACTTGAAAAGGGCAGTCAAAGCCCACAAGTGGTTTGGTCTCTCTCCTCCCTTTTTCACATTTGAGTCTAACAACATCCCTCTTAAATCACCCTCTGATATCACTTCATTTCATGTTTCCAAAAACTTCAAACAAATCAATATCACTGAGTACACAAGACCGTGAGACTTCCTGGCTATCACAGACGAAAACTGCAACTTTATGGATGAATTATGAAAGCATTTGTCATGGCATTGTGTGTGTTTTGACTTGAAACATGTTATTGGCTTTTGAGTGTGAGGCACAAGTGAGGTTATTAATTATCATGGTCCCACAGCTCTAGTAAAGGCACCAGCTGCATTTCATGGAGGACTCGTAGGCAGCATTGTGTAAATAAAGAGAGAGACAGAAAGAGACCTTAATGCTTTAAGGTGATGTGTTGTTAGAAAACTGCTGTTTCAACACAGATCTGAAGTGGCTAAAAGAAAGAAGCATTTAATTATTATTCACGTTGCTTTGGAAAATAGTGTGTGATGAAACAATGTGTGTGCATGTTACCGCCCAAAAACCAGAGTGTAATCTGCTGTAAAGAAAAATACAATTAGCTGTTGCCTTTAATGTGCTTGGGAAAATATAGGGAATATAACTGGTTGTCTCTGGTTTTGGTATGTAAGTACATTTCCCTCTGTGGTATTCAGCATGAAGATGACGGAGACAGAACACACACAGAGGCAGCTTCTTCGGAAGATATGACCATAACCTTTGAAGTGACTGGTGACAGTAGTTCATATATCCGGCAATGGTTTTGTCAGGTGGACAGGCGTCCATAAACGCATTCCTGAGTTGCAGACATAAGCCATTTTCCAGAGAAGGTGGAAAGCGGCGATGTTAGAATCACAGGCTTGTTTAGCGTTTTGCAGAGTGATCAGTGCATTATGAAACTTTACATCTCTGACCCCGGGGTCTGAAAATGTCTACGTGGACACATGGCTTTTTCATTGTCCTCCCAAAGCCTGTCTATTGTCTGCCTCTTCTGTCTGTGTCTCAATCAGAGACTCCGACGCTGCTCTGCGGATGCACCTGGCCCATAAGGTTTCACTTATACGTCCTCTGCCTCGGAATATTAAAGCCCTGACAAAAAGTTAAAGTGAATGGTGCCGTCGTCTTTTAGCAGACTGCTCTGTGGTTCACTATTAGGTGCTTTTGTCTGGACAGGCAGACCAGGAAAGATAAAAAAAAAACAAAAAAACAAAACAGCATGATCTTTATTGGAGAATATCATGTTATTTGAGGATGGATTCAGGACTATTTGAGCTGGATCTGGGTTGGGTTTGAGGGGGCGAGGTGTGGAAGACGTCTGAAGGTGACTTTATTCTCAGCTCCTACATATAGGGACACAGACTGGGCTGCGGATCGGCCGAGTCATGAGCCTAACAGATGTGGTCCTCTCTGTTCCTCATCCAGGCTATGATGGCAGTAGTTCAGTTATTCTCTGTCAGAGGTTCAGCCCGGGGAGCGCAGGTTCAGGTCTTGCGTGAGCCCTCCCCAGTGTTTACCCTTCATCCTGTCAGCGTTGCTGGATACTGGCTAAAAACAGCCAGCAGCTGATGATGTCCAGGACTGATAGAGGTATCTGCTTTCATTAAGGAAGACTCTATTAGCCAATGGTGTGAATTTAACGTTTGTTCTTTAAGGCCAAGCCTCAAATAAATGAAGGGTTATCTATAGCTCTGTAATTGGAACCACCTTGACTCTTGTTTCTCTCTCTCTCCATCCCTCCCCGTCTCTCCAGTGAGTGATTTCATGACTTTTGTCCGTTGGCGTCACAAGAACCAGATGTGAGCGAGATTCCTGCTGGTTTCTGTTTTCGATCGAAAACCTGGTAGATGGTCGGATTGATGACATTTTGTTTGCCTGTGAACATGTTCTTCATTGGATTTATGGAGTGTCTGTCTGCTTTCAAAACACCTGCTGCGCCGGAGCAAATGTCAAACCTAGGTTGATACTCTCACGTCTAAGACAGTACCCTGCACAGAAAGATGAGACTGAAAAATAAAAAAAATGAGGAAGTGTGCAAAGTGACAAATATCTCAGGCTTACTGTATAATCTGTTAATGTTTGCAGTGCTCATAAAACAGATAAATGTGTGGCCTAGAGGCTACTTCTACAGCATGAAGGAAGAGAATCCAACATAAATTTATGCCCTGTGAAATTCATTATCTTGACAAATTAGACCATCTCTCAGAGTGTACTCACAGATGAAATATCACTAATGTGTTTATATGCTTTGTTATGAAATTCTTATCCAAGATGGATGTATTTTCACCTCACTTTGATTTAGCACTACAGCACTTTGGTCAAGAGCTGAATCAGTATAAAGTGAATAATCTAACGTTATACTTAAGTGACTGCCTTTAGCGTTATTTATACTATTTACAGAAGAAATACAACAATGAATGAGCGGTGCTGTTTGATCAGTTACAGCTGAACTTGTCAAGTAAGAAAACAATTAATGCTGAATGTAAGTGTGTTCTCTGATTTGTGTTTAACCTGTGGTTAACCTGATAACTCCTCAGCTGGATCTGGAAAGCAGAATGATCCTCTATTCTTTCCCCAGCATCAGAGGCCCTGTCACTTCACATTAGCACTAACAGTCAGCTGCACCCCTGCCTGCTCTGTCTGGCAATCAGCTCAAGAGCCTGAAACACCTGCTCATGTTAGGCAGTTTCCATGGAATAATGCAGTAATTCCATCAGGAATTGATTGGGATTGGGAAAAAAGGGGAAAAGGGAAAACAAATATGCGTCTGCACATACAGTAGACTCGAATGGAAAGAATGCCACTGTTTGTTTTTTCAAGCTAAGGAAAAACCTCTCCTCTTTTGCCACAGCAGATCAAAGAGGTTTTGTGATACGTATGTGCTGCTCCGAAGTGAATTAACCCCCCCCCCCCTTACTCTGCAGCCCACTATGATAATTGTAAGAAATAAAAGCTGTTACCATCTTTATTTATAAGGAAGACATTAAGTCAAAGTTCAGACTTATGCTTTGTCTCCATGCTCACTGTTTGAAATTCTGCACATATCCAAGAACTTTAAATCAAAAGTGGAACATCGGCAGGCAAAGAAAATTATACATGAAGCCTCTCAGCTCCTCACACAACTTTATGTCTTTGCGGTATTTCCTGGATCCTTCTGTTAGCTGTTTTTGGAGAACATTATTCTTTTTAATTCCTCCCAAAGCACATGGATTCCCTTTCCACACAGACACTTTTCCCAATCCATCAGGATTTGCTAAGGCTTTCTGTCAGACACTAACTCCTTCTGTGATATCTTTATTGACACTCAAATAAACACATACCTGCATATTGAATCTTACTGTTCAAGTCAGGTACTCCAGCTTTTGAGAGCAGCTCTATGAGAAACGTTCCCCCCTTCTGCCTCTATATTTCTGACAAATACAAGTATTCCCACACCTTCCAGAGGGGAGGATAAGTGTTGGTGCTCTTGCCAGGGTTGAACATGCTGCAGGATAGGGATGATATCAAAGAGCTGGGGAGGATTTGGACAGTGAGGTGAGTGAGCACACCTCTTGGGCCTAGAGAAACACAACTCCTCGCATATCCATCATCTCACAACAAAACCATTAAACTCCCCGTCTATGCAGCCAGAGAATCTTGTTCAGAGTGTTTTTTTTAACAGAACATGAAATTTAAAATATCATCTCTCATATTCTCACCTTATACTCGACTGTGTGTTATTCACCTCTAATATACTTCAGGGCAAACTACAGCCTCTAGTGGTTAGAAGAAAACACAGCCGTGACAGGAACGAGCTGCATGTCTCATTATGCAAAAACAAGTGATTTTGTGTTTAAAATAAAAGGCTGTATTGCATCACAGTTCTGTTTGCAGCTGATAATTCCAGCTAAATATTTCCCTATAGCAAAATGAGGACTAACTGAAAGAAAAACCATCTGTGTGTGTATGTTGTCATGTTCCTCGCTGTTTACTTGGTCTCCTCAACCTGCTAAGACATGAGATATTGTCTCCCTACTTACAGGTATTCTACAGCAGCCTGTCTCTCCTGAGCATTCAAAACACACACACACACACACACACACATATACGAACACACACATATATATACACACACACAAACAATTTCCCCCTGTGTTGACGGCTGAGTGAAAAAAACATTCCTCAGTCAGGAGGTGGAGGTGCCCTGAAGGATTGTGTGTGATTGTGCGTGTGTGTGTGTGTGAGAGAGAGAGAGAGAGAGACAAAGAACCCATTTCATAGCGGTTTTCACCTGACAAGACAGTAGACACAATCAGCTAATCCCTCCTGTTGTAGCACAGCAGACACCACCTCATGCACACATAAACACATATGCACAAGGGCAAAAATAAGAGAGAGCTCTTCCTCTTGTTCACACATCCACACTCAGGCTGCAGACACACACTTGGCGCTACAGTCTGAGGCCAGGTGGATTACATCAGGGCTTGGGTATTACTGTAGGTGAAGCCTTGTCATGTGCAGGGTGTTGGTGTTGTACATGGACTTATGCGGCAAACACCGGGGAGAGGCATTTTGCTGAGACGGAGGCTAAAACAGCAAAGAAATAAACATGTTGTCAAGGCAATATCAAGCATGTTTCCTCACGCCTGACACTGGCAACAGGAGTATTTCCGAAGCCTTGCTGCTGTTTCTGTACTTAAACACCTGTGACACACAATATGAGCAAAGCCTGGGAAAAGCATGGTTGTGGCTCCCATGGGGGAATGAGGGGACCAGGGTGGGGACATGTGTGAGGCCTGAAGAAGTGTGTTCCTGGGGTGACTGCCACGCAGCCCAGCAAGTGAAGTTGAGGGCTGCTGGGGACTCCGGTGTGTGTTCAGCTGGATCTGCAGGATGTTTTTGTAAGAGAGGCAATCCCCTCCTGCACAATGCGCACACATAGACACACAGGTGCTTACAGGCTTTAGGTCTGACGAGGCTAGGTTACGTGGTCAGTGCACCATGCGTCACTATGCAATATGTTCGCTACGCTGCACGTAGGTCGGTCTCAGTGCAACGGCAGGGCCTTTCCTGTAAACTCTGTCTGATGTCTGCTTTCATACGCCTTCTGCTCTCTGCTGTCAGTCTGTCAGAAGGCTCGTTCAGAAAATCTGGAGGTTTGTTCTGCCCCGCCAGGCCTCAGAGGGACCTCCACTCACACATTTCCCAAAGCCAGGAGGAGGCCTCGCAGCCAGTTCTGTGTAGTTACAGTAACTGTCTGGCTATTCCCCGCCAGGAGGAATAAATAAAATAAATAAATAAAGGGAACTCCACTTCATAACATTTTAATTGGCTTTGGAGGCTTAGCTGTGGCTCGCCTGTGGTTACCGCGGTCAGGCAAGTATGGAGCACAGCAGCCACTGGATGTTTTAAGCACTCAAACACACGAATGCTCTCGAAGAATCACACACACATGCTGTCTGCAACTACATTCTGTCTCTGGAGGCCAGGAGTGCACAGTACCACAGAGGTTGGCATTTCCTTCAACAAAACCACTTGTCGAAATCCAACCCCCTCATTACACCATGTTAGAATTACGGCTTGTTGCAGCGAAACATCACTCTGAACCGACCAATGGCCCAAACGTATCTTCCAAACAAGTCAAATCAGACTGTAAACACTGTGCTTGTTTCTGTTTGACCTCCTGTACTGCTGCCCGTGTACATGTTGAGTGTTTTGATGTGTTTTGACTTTGAGGCTTTTGCGGCGTGTGTGGTTCCCATGCCATTTGGAGCAGCAGTGGATGTGATCCTGTCAGCGTGGAGCCCCACAGTGATGAAGCCTGCAAGTGGCATCTGGTGATGTCACCACCTGTGGGGAGCTAAGGAGGTCAGTGTCAGTGTTGTGGTGTATGTGTTCCATGTATTTAGTTACAGTATAACTATATTCCGCTCAGATAAAATAAAAGGAAAGCCGCAGTCTGTCCAAGAGGATCCAGACTTTTCCTTCCTGTGTGAACATTGGTTCACACACTCCAAACACTGATTCTATGTGTCTCTGAGTGATAGAAAAGTCTCCAATTAGAGCCTGAGTTCATGTCACACATCTGCTGATCCAATCCACCCAGCTTCAGGAGTTTCCTACCTATTTATGAGAAAGCCATCCATCCGCCTTCACGCCTCCTAATCCCCCAGCTTCCATTATTCCTGGGAAGTGCACTGTCACCATAGAAATCATGACTGAGAAACAAAAAAACAAAACAAGAGACAGAGAAGAAAAAATATATTATGTAGGAGAAGAAAGCAGGGAGTGAGGCAGGATAAAGAAGGAAACAATTGAGTAAATTCTCCAAAGGTCAATGCACTGGTAAAAAAAAAAAATGTTTAAAAAAAAAAAAAAAAAACATAAAAAAAGAAAAGCTAAGACAGAGAAAAAAAAGATCAGCAATGAAAGTGAATGTGGAGTTTGTGACGCATTGTCGGTGCGGGGTTTGCCTGCTCAGGCGAATGGGTCTCAGGGGCTCTTTATTTTTGAAGCTTGACTGCAATTTGGATAAGAGAGCCAGAGGTCCCAGGGAAGGAGCCGCCAACCCTGACAAGCTGCTGGAGGAGCCCTGCATAGGGTCATGGAGCGAACCCCATCCTCTACAACTCTGGAAGACAATAAATGCATACATGGTATGCACACACACACACACGCTCATACATGCATTTGGTTACAGGCCCTACGATACATATGTTGGTTGGCGGACGCACATGTGCTGTATTTTAATTCTGCAGAAAATGAAAGAGGAGGTTCATCAGTGTGTTATTGTTTACCATGTATTCTTTCCAACTCCACTGCCAGCCTCTCCTCTTCTCACTGTCTCCTTCACCCCGCCATCACCTACAATAAAAAAAAAACAACAAAAAAAAAACAAGACCTCTCTTTATTGCTTTGACAAGAAATATTTCACATAATCTGTGGTCATAGAAACCAAAATAAATAATATAAGCAGAGAACTGTGAACAAACTGAACTCTGCAAGACAACATTAAACAAGAAAATATTTCCCAACTATTATCCTCTTGAAGAGACACATAGACTGTTTTGGATGTAGTGGTCTATGCATGTGCTAATATGCCAGGCTAGTACGTGATGTAACATAATAAAGATAATAAGCGCAAAAGAACTGTGAGAGGGAGAGAAAGAGGAACTTGACATGTTCCTGTTTTGATCAGGATTCCATTAAAACTGCAAAGGTTAAGTCTCCAGAAGGCTGGCTGCTGACTGGTTGATGGGATTAGAGAATACATAATTGTTCACCAGTCACATGTGTCATAAAACGAGATGCCAAACCCTTTGTAATGAGGATTATGTGTCTTTTCCATGGATTCATTTCTCCACTCTGTGACATTATTGTGTGTTTGGTGAGCTGTGAGGGCCTGTATCTCTCCCATCCTGACTGTCTTTGTCTGATTGCACACATGGGCCAACTACCTTGACTTTCCACTGTGCACGCTTAGACTTTTACTGGTCATTGTGGATGCAGCACACCAGTGGCCAAAACCTGTAAAACTAACACAAGCATGTTTCATTGCAAAACAAGGTGTGAAGTAATAGAGTCTTTGCGTCTGGCTGCAGAGGAAGCTGGAAGTGAATCCTTGAACCTTGACTAACCTCAGCAGATAATTGTCTGTTATTCTGCTTTTACACTGGAGGAGTCGTGCTGTCAGTGTTAAGAGCGCTTTATTAAATCTACTGTTTATGTGCTGGACAGATGAAGGCCATTGGCATATGTCTTCTTTTAAAGGCCTGTGTGAAGCTGTTTATTGTTCAGTATATTAATTGGCTTTAAGTGCTCCCACAGACATCATAAAGTGATACAACATAGTTTCAGTTGTATAAATCCTCCATTACAAGGTGAATTCAAAGACAGTAAGAAACAAGAGAAAGAGAGAGACTCCTCGGGAAAGAATCCATTATGTGCTTTAAGACACATAATATAAGTATTTACAGCTCTGAGTTGCTTTAAAGGTGAATAGTGTAGGATTTAGTGGCATCTACTGGTGAGATCACAGATTGCAACCAACTGCGTTCACCACATTACCCTCCTCTCCCAAAAACAGATGCTGAAGATACAAGTAACAGTGTTTGCTTTGTCTGCTCTGGGAAGAAGCATGGCTGTGAAACATGGCAGACTCACTAAAGAGGACCCACTCCCTCTAAAGTTACAACAAATATAATAAGATTTAACAACTATGAATATTATATTCAACTTCTGCAAATAAACACATTACACACTGCGCCTCTTGATGAGGTAGTTGGATTTTTGTACCTTCACAGAAATATATGCTTTATAATCAGTGATGATCTGTTTCTGTGTTTGGAACAAAGCACCGCTGAGTGTAAATTCAAAGTGATGGAGCATAGAGCATGCACTGAAATAAGGCTTGGCTGTGGGAGAAGGAAACATTAAGTATTGCCCAGCAAACACCACAAACTGCATTAAACACTACAGTCACATTGTAATTTTACAACCTGTTTTAGTATTGCTCATGACTCTAATGTATGAGTGAGGCAATCAATGTGCGTGAAGCTCGGAAATACAAATGAACTTTGAAGTGCACATTCGCGTAATGACTTTTCTCGCACGGCAGGCAGTTAAACATCATGGATGGAGCAAATCCACGGAGCCTATCAATTTGTCTGAGATGGTTGTAGGCTGAGCTGTTGGAGGCTTTCTGTGTGGACATAGAGGAACAGCAGTCATTCAAAAAACAAAAAAAAAATGCTACCGATTGCATTTTTAGTAGAATTTTAGTTTATGTTAGTTTTGAGAGTAATCTCTTGTTTCTGTGTCAGACAGTAAACAGTATTGCTGGTTTAGTTGACAGTTCTTATATCAGATGGATTAAATAGTGAGATCTGAAATTAATATGCTGAGTGTGTTTTTAATTAATATGTTGTTTTCTGTGATTCTTAGACAGCGTATAAGTGTCTTTGTGAGAGACAAACAGGGAAGGGTGTGTGTGTGTGTGTGTGTGTGTGTGTGTGTGTGTGTAGGTGTGTGTGTGTGTGTGTGTGTGTGTGTGTGTGTGTGTGTGTGTGTGTGTGTGTGTGCGGTCCTGTTGGTGTACTTCTTCAACACCTTGAAAAACGTAAAATGGCCCTCAGTGGAACGAGTCTCCACTCTGCCTATCCGTCCATTACCAGCCGCACTGCTTGATTCAGGCCAATGTGCAAAACAGCTGTGGAAAAGGCCTCATGCCTTTTCTTTAATAGAGTGTCCCCTTAGAAATGTTTTTCCTACTCTCTCCATTTTTATCAGAAGTATAGAAATACCCACCCACTTCTGTCATGTAAGATTGGTTCCCCTCCAAGTATGACATGATGGAGCTCATCTGGATTGAGTTAGGGTGGGGCACCCTGTGGAGATAGAGTGGACGGGAATGTCATTATTGAATTGATAAAGTCCTGTTAGTATGTTTGGGCTCATGGTGCGCAACAAACATGATAAAAACGACCCATTGGCTCAGTAGGATGCTGTGCCTGTGTTCAGAGGGAGCAGCTGTACCATGACGGTGCAGCATTTCATTTTGCTGTTAGGAAGTGTCTCTACCCCTCTACATCCCCGCCCCCGCTCCTGTTTCTGGTTTGTTACTTGTGAACCACATGTTGCACAAATTTCAGCACCGTTAAAGTGCTCTCTGTTGTCACTATGCCTGTAAAGAACAGATCATTCTGGCAGCCTGTAGTAGTATTATTATTATTAGTATATTACTGTAGCTATGTGGGCTGACAGAAAAGCTACCTTAAGTTTACTGGAAGCTCTTGCATATTTGTGACTGTTTCAGAGTTGTTCTGAATCACGTTTTTGTATGATATAAAGTAATGCTACCCACCCTCTAACTGCTCTGTTACATCTACAGTATCTCTTGCATACAGCCCCAGCCTTCCCATGAGTCTGTGTGGACTGAACATGCTCCCCTGTCCAATCCAGAAAAGCCAGTAGAAACAGCTCACAAGCCATGTGCTTCAGCTTGTGTGCTAAGCTAATTTAGTTTAATTGGTTACATATTACAGAAGCAAAATCTCCGATGAGAGTCTCTGTGAAGTCATATGAAGATATGAAAAGCAACAGCGATCAGTAAACAAAATACTGGCAAGACAGAAAGCTAACTGATCAAAAGAAGTAAGAGTAAATGGTCAAAACATAAAATGACAGCGAGAATGAGATGCAGTTTCCTTTAAAATGTGACCGATCTAATCATATGGAACTTTTATAACCTTAAAAAGTGTCATACAACATATTTACCTGCTTAATTATTGACTCAAAGTCAAGTATCCCATACATTATGACATTATGAAATGAGAGAATAAATAATTAAATGTAAATTGTTAAACTGTTTAAGACACAGTTAGAGCAGACTGAGCTGCACAAACACAAAAACTACACAATAAACTAGTTTGCAGATCCAAAAGCAGTGCAATAATAAAAGAGCACAATTTTAAAAAGTGTCTAAATCAAATAAAGATACTTAAGGATCTAGATACAGGTGAAGCCATAGGTAAAAACTATAGGTGTATATAGATAAGCATCAAATATTATCTTGTATTTGTACATAATATAAGTATGCACAGATATATATATTTTTTTCTGCTCCTTAAATTCTGCAAATAAAATACTGAACCATTAAAGTTTATTATTATTAAAGCTTTCATACAGGCTCCTTGTCATCACGAAGTCCATCACTGTGGCCAAACAAGGGTTATAACCAGCTTCCAAATTATGGCATGCAAAGTCTTTTGTGACATTGTTAAAGTGATTAATCTAGATGTGAACTGAATTGGAGCAAAAACCGATGTGTGCAATCAGGCAGTGTGGGATTTTCCTGCATCAGATGTCCTGATAGTGGCTAAAAACAACATTGTAGGTGATGTGATGAATTGGTAAAGCTATTCCTGGTACAGACATTTGTAATTTCCACTTGTCCTTTCAACAGTGAAAATCCCCTGTTGAATGGCATTTACTTTTGAGTGACATTTCCTCATGAGGGATTTAATTAGCGTGTGTATGAAAAGATTTCCATTTCAATCTCACAGAAATATGATAATATTTCCCAATCAAGCATATAGTACATTTGAATCTACGTCATTAAAGGTAATTTGTGAAGCTCCCTGCATTTAGAGACTTCTCATCCATCTGTCTCTCCTTTCTCAACTCATCGGCGGCTATTTAGGGGCAGAACTTTGTCCTTGTAACCATTTATGCAGACAGACGTAAAAGCATAGCTGAAATAGCTGACATTTTCCCCAAATCTTGTTTGATTACGTGAGAAGGGTTCTAATGAGAGACTTGTTTTCCAGTCCTCCTTGTGCATGTCCAACACTCCGTCCAGGACCCATCAGGCCCATTCCTCCTGCCGGTCTTTGATGCCAGTGCAGAGCAATCAGACTAATTGTCCATGGCAATGCTGATCAAACATTTCAGAAGGGAGAAAAAGGAAACACAGGCTTGGAAAACTGAATCAATATCATTAATCACAGGCAGGAATCTGCATTAATGGTGTCTGTTTTCGATTAGGTGCCGAACACAGACATGAGCTGTTCAGAGGGATGGGGATTATCTGGCTGGTGCTGTGACCCCAGCTGTCCTCGGCATGACCAGACAGCAGAGTTCATAGCAGACAGCACAGCAGTCCCCCCAAAAAGAAAAATAAACCATACACCTGCTGGTGCAACTGCACAGGGCGTTGGTGAGAGAACTTAGAGGGTTGTAAGATTCACTTCCTGTACAATATAATATGCAGAAGGAAAACATGTGTGTGTATGTTTGTGCATTAGACACAGCAGATGGGCTGACTTTGAAGGACAGAAGATATGAGCGTCTCTTATATTCAAAACAGATAATCATACTTCCAAGGCTGTCTGGACAGTTGTTAGTATTGTTCTCCTTTTCTTTTTTCTTTAATCAGTTAAGTCTGTAAAAACAAAAGCCATTTCTTTTTTATTGCACCATATTAGACTTTGCATACAGTAATGAAAAACCAAAGAATAAGCACCGTGTCTTGTCGAGAATGGAAGAGGTGCTAAAAAGAGCCTGATGTTAAAGTAGGAGATCAGTAAAAAAGGACCTTTCAAGACTGCCAGGGACTTTATGAGAGCCCAGTAGACCAGGATGGCAGCCTGGACTGCAGTGACACATACAGACCATGGTGGCTGTCCCATCAGGAGCGATCCATCCACCAGAAACAGACATTCCTTCAGAACCAAAAGAGAATAGTGAGAGAACTACCTCAAGTGGAAAGTTTGTTATGCTAATGTGCAGTGGGACTGCAGGGAGAAGTGTCAAGAGTGAAGGGTGTATGGCTGTGGAGGCTAAATAGTTAGGCTGCCTTCCCAGCTCATAGCTCCAGTGCTGGTGCACCCGGGCAGTGCGTGCCTGTGACTCGCCAGAGGGTGTGAAGGTGGAGCGGGGTGCACAGGAGCAGTACGAGCCGTACCCCTCCTTCCTTTCAGTCACTTTCTCTGTCCCTCTCCTCCCTCTGCAACCCCTGACTTTGATGTAGCGCTGCTGCTTATGCCATATTTTTCTTGGCTTTTGAATCTGAATGGAAAATACAATGTAACAAAGTTCTCAATGCTGCCCAAGTGCATAGATTTAACTTTTTATGTGACTTTAAAAGATGGAGGAACTATTTGGAGGTGACACTGGCACTCTAATTCCCCCCTAATCCCTAACTCAACACAGAGCTCTTTTGCAAATGAGAAGTCTCTTCCACACTCTATTTAATACTGGAGCTCTCCTTTGTATGGACGTAGTGACATCATCACTACAAGACGTGTCCATTATCAGCCACCTGATGACATGTGGGCAAGTTGAGTTTGTTGTCATGGAGACAGAAACACTACTGTATATACAATGCATAGCTCTGTGTGTAGAGCAGCAGCGTTCACTGGTGGGGTGATTTTACATATGTATGACAGCCGCCAGAAGAGAACAAATACTTTGCTACTGTTTGTAACTAGACTTTTCAGGTATCTGTACTGAAGAGTTTTGATTTTTATTTTATTTTTGGACAACTTTTCACTTTTTCCAGGAGCAATTTTAGTATATAGCAACATTATTAATGCCAGACCTTCACCAGGGTCATCTTATCACTTTTATATTTTAGCACAAAAATACTGTACTTTCATTCCCTTTCCATTTAAACAGGCTTTTTACTCAATTTTAATGTATTTGAAGTGCATTTTTATGTTTATTTTATGTTGTTGTACACCTGTGTGTATACATAAATATGTAACGACAAAACAGAATTTTGCATCAGTTTTGTTGTTGACACTAGAAAATGATTTACAGTGATGACAGTGCTCATTCATTCATTCATTCATTTATTCATTCATTCATTCATTTATTCATTCATTCATTCATTTTCTGAATGGTTTATTCCTTGAGAGGGTTGTGGGTGTACAGGAGACAATCTATGAACAGGCCAGTTCATCACAGATCTGACACATATAGAATGACAGCCATTCACTCTTGCGTTCATATCTGTGAGTGATTTAGATCAGAGAATTAGAACTAGAATATCACTCGGAGAGTGCAGACCTCCACCAAGGCAGATCAGTGCCCCCCCCCACGATCACCACCAAAATTTAATCATTTGTTCCTTGTGCCAGTATCAACATTTCCTGAAATTTTCATCCAAATCCGTCCATAACTTTTGAGTTATTTTGCACATGGACAGACAGACAGACAGACAGACAGACCAATGTCAGCAAAAACACAGCCTCCTTGGCGGAGATAATTAACCTATTAAGGTGCATGTCATTGAATGGTGGGAGGAAGCCAGAGTACCTGAAGACAAGTCACATAGACATGGGGAGAACATGCAAACTCCACACAGAAAGGCCCACACCAACCGGTGCTGGAATTAAACCCTTCTTGCTGTGAGGTGACAGTGCTAACCACAGCACCACCTGCCACCTGTTAGCACTCATTACTTTCACAATATTGTTTTTTTTTAGTTGAAGTGAGAATAGTCCTCATAGAGAGCAGATGTCCTGCCCCTTCCACTGAGCCCCATGACACCTAACTCAAGAAAAAATATTAATGGGAGTGAATGGGAAGAGACACAGAACTTTTTTTTATTTTTATTTATTTATTTTTTTTTACAAAATTCTGTTAGAACTGTACCACCATGTGCACGTATGATGTTTGTCAATTGAAAACTATTTTATGACCCTAGAAAGTTGCAGCTTGGAGCAAAGATAATATAGAAACATGTAGTTTTGTGTTAAGCAGCTAAAATGACTGCATATCTTATGTCTCTCTATGTCCTGGAACATTCTAGTCTTTGAGAATGAGATTAAAAAAGAAAAAAATCAGTATTAAAAGTGGTGAAAATCACTACAAGTCTGATCATGGTGAAGTTGTGCAGATGTCTTAAGTGACTATGAACAGATTGTGGAGAGAGTCACAGTGACTCTCTTGTAACTTTCTTGACTTGCAAATTTATCTTTTGAATTGTCAAATATCACATGTATAAATAAATTTTGGCATAATTCAAGCAGGAAGAAAAAAAATTACTTGTTTCTCTGCATTTATTATGGCTTTTTTTCCCCTGAAAAACGGTACCATGGGGCACAACCAGAAGGGGCAGGACTTGTGTATATTTATATGATGTGCTTTGGTCAACTTTCCACAAGAACAGCCAGTGGGAATGCCTTCAACCAGCTACTTTTTACATTTATACTTTGATTGCTTTTCAGAGCTTGTATTTTTTTATATTTATTTGAGCAAAACACTTGGAACAGTATTTTTTTGTACGTGTACTTGAGAAAAGAATGTGTGAACTTCTGCCACTTCTGAGTGCCACAGGGTGAATTTATTACAGATGCCTGTATGTAAGATTAGATGCTTATTGGCTAAACTATATGTAATGATAACAGTTGACAAAACAATCTCAAGAATAGCTAAATCACATCAACAGTAGTACAACACTACTTCTTATTAACCTGATTAATCTGAGCCAGAGGTAAAACAGTTGTTCAGTAACAACTTTACATGTGTATCCAAGAGCAACATGTTTCTGCCCGTTCTGTTACTGTTTCCCATCAGTGAATCACACACATATTAAGCACTATTTATGTTTGCACTCCTTCCACAGTGATTACTTATGTTGTCAAATTTATAATAGGCTTTGGACTGGCATGCCATAGTAGGCGCTGGGGTCACTCTAGGTGTAATCTACAGCCTGTGTTAGTAAATGTATCTGTGCACTGGGGATTCTAGGGGTAGCACACCCCCAAATGGGGATTTACAGTCACACTGAGACCCTCAGGACCCCAGTTATGGTTCTGTTTGGACCCACGAGAATCTCTTTCCAGGCAGCTGTCGGTCTGGCCGGTGGCTCCTGACAGCAGTGGGACTATAACCCTGGATTCAACGCAGGGGAGACCAAGTCAGCTGCCAGGGTTTACATGACACTGCCAATGGAAAGAGGGAGCGTTTAAAATACATCAGTGGAAAGACCTTCAATGAAACCAACTTTCCCATACTGATAAAAGAAGCTACTGACCAAAAGACTTGAACAAAAATGAGATGAGTATTCTTTAGTTCATTGTAAAGCCAGTAAAGGCAATGAAATTCCTTGCCATTAAAGTTTCAATATGTAAGATTTTTGTGAGTCTGTTTAGTGCAGGAACTGGTTATTTGATGTCAGATAACTCCTTATGCATGTGAACAAATATCTTTGGTTGCATACAACACATCTGTAATAATAGCCTGCTGACTGATTTCTATATAGACGACTGGGATTGTTTTGTTTTGTTTTGTTTTTTTGGGAGGGGGTTGGCAAAAACCCTTACTCTTGCTCCTGAATTCATAATTTAATCTTCTTAATCTTTAATGCTCCTCTACGGTGACAGAGGCACATTCTAATGTTACATATTGCATATGTACAAACCTCTCATGTGCAAAAATGTCAAAAATGTCTCCAATGAAGCCATAACATTCTTTTTATATTGGCAATGGTCAGGTATTTGTTAGTAATTTTTATTATCACACCTGATTTCAAGCGTGAAGTAATGATGAACAAATAGGGAGGAAATGTTTCTACAGTATGAGTAACAACTTGCAAGACACATGGTTTATGTATTATTTTCTATTTTTATTAGCAGTGTCAGCTAATGAAGTGTTCCTGCTGGCATAGGCGGTAATTTTAAAGGCTCTGTTTGTACGGTTGGCTTTCTGTCTGTCTACACTTCAAAGACTCGTATGTCTCAGATACGGGGACCGGTCCAGGTTTCTTAGGGGGTGCAGACAAGGTCAACAACATGTGCTGTGACTACCAACCAGCCCCCTGCGGCTCCAGACTGCATCTGTTACATTCCTCGCAAAACAGAACAAAATGCGGTCACCCCGTTTGTTTTGGTAACCCAGAGCATGAAAACACATTAGTGCCTACATCAGGGGGCTTTGAATGCAAAGGTTAGGGTACCTCAGTGTGGTTTGTAACGCAGTGACTGTGCCACTTCACAGCCTTCACTTCAGAGTGCATTACAAACTTAATAGGTCCCACTTCTTCTCCATACACACTCAGCTAACTATACCTTGATCTTTCCTTTGTCACCACCCCCTCATATTCACGAATCATCGTAATCTCCTTTGCCTGCTCTTTGTTTACCCTCCTGTCTGCTCCCATTACTCCACAGCCATCCTGTTTCTTCCTCCATCTCTCTCTCCCACATTCATCTTTCTCAATGCTATTTATTCCACTCTGCCTTTATTCCAGTCTGCCTCTGTGACTTTCTGCCCTGTGTGTTAAATTGGAGCACGGAAACAGATTCCCTGAAGTACCTGCTCTGGAATCTCCTTCACGATGATAACTCCAGACCCTTTCCATACAGAACTGGGAAACTAGTCAGACTAAACTCGGATTGTCAGAGGGGAAAGAAAAAAACACAAGCCATTAAAGTGTTTTTGCAACCTTTGAAATATAAATTATTGTCATTGATGGGGTCACCTCTTCACACAAAGCATTTGTCAGAATATTTATGAGCATGTAAACTTGGAAAGCACTCTTTTGTGTATGGTTCAAATGGGAGTGCTCATAAATTACCCTAAGCTGCCGTAGCAGGAGACAGATGAGCTGTTGTCACCCAGATTTTCTCTATGCCACATTACTGCTCTGTCAGAGCTTGTTTTTTTGCACTATCCTGCATTGAAATAGTTGTGCACATCTGGTCCCAGCCATTTTGGTGCTGACACTTGGATTACACTTGTGCCCATCTCCACTGGTGAGTGAGACTTCTGCAAACGATGGATGTCCCAAAAACTGGAGGGTGGGCTGAACATAATGCCACCTGGATTTTTCATTATTATTTTTCATACAGTAGGCAATATGTCTGTAAAGTTTATGTACGCTTAAATAGCTGCACCTCATTAATCCTGAGAACAAGTGACTGATATATTGAGCTCTGTCTATATGTGTGTGTATGTGTGTGTGTGTGTGTGTGTGTGTGTATAGGCATGTGATGTGTATTTGTAAGAATGAGTGACACACACCAATGGGAGAAGACCGGTTTGGTCCCAAGTGAACCTACTGCGGCTGCGTCACTGGATCATCACAACCCAATGAGGCTTTCCACGGTTTACCTCAGTCTATTCCCTGCAGCACCATCAGTGTGTAATATGTTTTCTGAGACAGTATGGGAAAATGGGATGTTCCTGTATTCACGTTCTGGTTATTGGTCTTCAACATTTTTGCTGTTTCGACACAAGCAGCTAAGAAAAAAAAAAAAAAAGCCTCATTCTCCTTCTCACTTAAATTCATATTATTCAGCTTCATATCCCTAAAGGGGCTTGTACTCATCTGTATATTTTGCCTGTCTGTTGTACTGTGTATGTTGTGACTGTCTCTGTGTCTAATGGAAAGACTGCACTGTTGCAGACAAGCGTCCTTGGGGGATGCTGGAGGCTTGCTCACAATACAAGGCAAACAACATCTAAACCTGTGAGATGATAGACTTTCCATCTGTCCTCTGTGTCCAGTGTAACGCTTTTCCTTAGCCTCTGTTTGTGTATCACCAGTGGCACTTAACAACCACTTCCTTTCACTTATTAAAAGAGCATATATGGATGCAACCAATTGTATTTATGGAAAGTCAGAGTGAGGTGATGAAAATGAGGCTAGGTAAGAGGATTGTCTTTTGTTCTCACTATCTCAGAAGACAAAAGAGTTATCTAAAGTGCTCATTTTCCACGTGGTATTTTCAGTGGCAAAGAGGTGGTTAAGTTTAGACAGAGCTCAGGCGGTGTTTCAGCTTTCAAAAGGGCCCTTAAAAGTGACAAAGCTGCTACAATTGCCTTTTGATGTTCTGGTCCAACTATTATCATGTGGTTAGACACAGTGTATTACTTTATCACTTGGCAAAATGCAATTAATCTGTTTGATGACAAGTGCAGAGATGGAGAACAATGCTACTGATGAAATGCACTTTCAGTTGATATCCTGTCAACGTCAAGGCAGTGAAAAACACCTACATGCAGGTTTTCAAGACAGTCAGTGATACAAAACTCACCCACGAGTGAGTAACACATGACACGCAAACGGCGTAATGAAATGCTTTTATTAAAACGCATATTGCCCTCCTTGTTGCGTAGCCATTGAAATTTCCATGATTGTTGAAGACACACAGGTCTCCACCCTTGAGCAGATTTATTTTCACACATGCTGGGTGAGGTGTCTGCAAGTCCTCCCCACCCTGTCATTGTTTGTTCTGCTGTTAAGTGTGAATATGAGCAGAGACCAGGCAGAAATATAGCCTCGTTTAAGGCCTTCTCTTGCTCCACTGAGCGTCGTTTGTTGATGTCACCAATCCAACAGCTTTCCAGACGTCTGTAGTCCACCGTGTCCATCAGTGGGGTGAGAACCAACCATTGAGGCTCTGCAGTCATCCTCGGAGTCAGAACATTAAGCAGTATGATGTAAAAATGCAGAAATGGCATGCATTATTCTCCCTGTCTCCAGCCCGACATATTCATGCATGCATAATGCACAACAAGAATCTAGACAGGTTTCAGAGAAGTACATCGGTGTTAATAGGTTAATAGTAGAATGCATTAAGTCTTTTTCTGTGTTGTGTTACACTAAATTGCAAATGACGTGTGTGACAATGTTCTATGAAGTCATAGCTGTGTTTTCTTGTACTGGTCTGTCTCGCTAATTACTCTTGTGCTCATGTCTGATTTTTGCACACATACCATTTGTCTAAATGTGGGCAACTCAGAACAGCAGCCCTTTGATCACCTGGACGTACACCAATGACAATATGTTGAGATGAATGCAGACTTTCCAATATGTGCTCCATATTGACTTCAAACAGATGCACATGGGACAGAATTCCTTGTCCAGACAGTGAAGCATGCAGGGAAGGAAATGGGAACTTCTATCAAGTGCAATACGACATCATCTAAAAGAAAAAAAAAAAAGAAAATAGACACAGACATACAGTCTGCAAATGCACAAAACAAATAATACCTCAATTTCTCATAACACTTATGCACACAAGCATACCCATACGAGCCGTGGTGTGTCCCCACATGCGGAAACACACACACACACACACCTCCCAAATGAATCACCCTCCCAAGTGCTTAGCATCATCAGCATTCCCTGAATCAGCCGTGACTACAGAACACAACTGAATGACATGAGAGTCTCAGGGGTCAAATGAAATGCACACTTTAAGTGCCACTTCATCTTCAAGGCATAACGGTGAGCAGCAGCTCAAGAGCAAATGCAAATAACTCCGGGTTGTGTCGACTTTTGTGCCTCTCTTTCCAGTTAATAAGCCTCCATGATAGTTCATTGTGAACCCCAGTCCTTTCGCACTTCTATGCAGCCACGCATGACTTCTCCCCAAACGGGCTCTCCTCCAGCGCCTACTGTCTGTTTATGCAGACTACCACCAGGGCGGCATGGAATGCACCTCCAACACGCTCTGCTCACAGGCATCTCTGAAACGAGGAGTCTGCCTCAACCTGCTGATATGAGCTGTTTGTGTTTTACTTTTACACTGTGGTAAATGTTTTGATTAAAAGGCCGTTACTATTTTGCTAGTCACAATGGCTTTGTAGTGGAGGGGTTTGCTGCCGTGCTGATGGATGGACAGCCGCTCCCTGCCTCCTGTGAGCAGTTGAATGAGAGAAGAGCTGTCATCACCCGGCTGCCGACACTGTTGCGTGAAGAGAGAGGAAGGCAGAGGGCCGGCAAAGAGAGCAGGAAATGGATGGAAAGCCAACGACGGACAATGTGTTGAAGTGGGAGAAAATGTCAGGGGTAAGAGTAGGCCTAGAGAAAGAAAGGGGAGTCCATGTGTTATGGAAGGGAAGAGGTCAATATTGGGTGCAGCTCACCTCACACTCCTATCCCAGAAGGCTTCAGCACTGCAAAGAGGGAGTCTGCATTACGTAAACAGGGAGAGCAGGTGGTACTGTGAAACACACAAAGCCTCTCTACGAAGCCTCTGATCAAGAGTCCTGGTCCACAGTTAAATGCTCCAGTGACTTTGGGGTCCCACGACATGATGAAAAGCTTCAGTAATGGGGAGAGTATGACACTGTTTGCTTTGCGCTGTACTCACCAGCCACGTCAGCAGATGACAAAATGCCATAAATCTCTAGAACAAAAGGAGTAAACGAATGAAGCAGCATCTCTCCAAAGGGACGGAGGGGGAATTAATGGGCTATATTACAGATGAGAGTCGCATACTCGTAAACAGGGATCAGTGCTGATCCACTCTTCCAGTGACATCAGCTGTATTGGTCTTTCTGGCATAAGATCTGTTCACTTTTGTTAGGCTTTATTTTTTATGTGTCACAAAGATGAGCCATAAAATCACATGTTTATCCTCCAACAAGCCTAATTACTAGTCCCAAATATATTGATGTAGCACAAAAAACCCGATCTTCCCTGATGCAGATATTAAAACTTGCAGAGCAGGATAAACACTGCTAATGAGTTCACACCAAACCAGATTCTTTAAGGGGCAGTAAAAGGTGTGTTGTAGCATGCTGCTCTAATTATGCTGGTGGCTGGCTGCAGGTCATTGGTTTCTAAAACAGGCTCACAGTGCCTCCCATTGGCCTTTCCTGCATGGTGCACTTGGTTTTAGTCTGCAGTTAATTCCGATTGATGAAAGTATAAGTAGTAAGATGTAAGAGTTAAATCATCTTGAACACCAGTAACTGTAAATACCAGAAATAAATACAATTCTTAAGTATTAAAAGTCTAAAGTTAATCAGGGTGTGCTACTTATGGCATCATTGTAGCAGAGCTGTGGTTACTTATGAAAATAATGCAGATGTTACACCGGACAAACAGGATGGGTGAGATACTGAGCATGTTTTTTGCTCTCTTCAGAGGTAGTTCCCAGCCTGGACTCCGTACCCCCTCCCCTCAAGAGGGCGCAAAAGATCACAGGGGTACAAATGGCTTTGTTCAGCTTTTTCTGTATTGAGAATGTGAGGTTGTCAAAGTTAGATCTGCACATGCTCAGTAAAATCATAAATACTCACTCACTAGGTAATCAAAATTCTGTTTATAAAACTAGTCGAAAGTAATTGAGCTATGTTCAAAATGGAGACTAAAGTGTCCGTCGCTCTTTTTGGCTCTTTTTATGACTCCGGTCAGTTCAAACAGAACAAATCACATAGAATCTGAACTGTTCCCTTTTGATTTCCAGCTCCATACAGTATGTGGAGCAAAATCACATACTGGTCTCATTTTTTTACAATGTGACCTTTGTCTTAAGAGTCTAATTATAATTTGTGCGACTTCTACACTAGATCGGCATTTATTATGACTATGTGATAGTAGGAGTTGTTCAGTGAATCATCATCCTCATTCTTGTTCTCATCTGCTCATGCATTTGCTTCCACTGCATGCCAACTTAAACATGAAACTGACCACCGTGACCTTCATTTTTACATCAGTACAGAAGCACCTGATATTTGTCCAGTTAAAAAACAATGTGAACAGACAATCAAAAAAAAAAAAAAAAAAAAAAAGAAGTGAGGAATAAATCTGAATGGAGTACTAAGTCTTATAGCGTGAACAGCCCCTCTAAAGTCTTGAGTGTGTTAGCTAAACAGAGATAATCAGGACAAAACAAAGAAAAAAGGAGTGTAGGGTGGCTCCCAAAGAACAAAATGCTCTAAAGAATTTATTACCATGCATTGTCACTAACTGGGAGTTAACGTACTGCAAACCTGTTCCTCTGACTTCACAGTCAGATAAAATGTCCTATTGTCTGCAGTTTCTCTGACTGCACAGAAATGTAGATAATCTCTCTCAGTATCATAATGCACTCAAGGATAAGTCAGGTCACCTGTTGAGGACTTTACTTGAGGTAATGACAGTGCAGATTGCAGAGGTCTGGTGGAAAGCTTTGAGTAGTGCTAGGATAATTGTCTGACATCTGTCGCAATTCACAATGAGCAGCTAGAGACACTGTAATCCTGTACCTCAAAAGGACAAATCACACAGTGGCAGTGAGCAGCATAGAGAGTGCAGCTGACGGTTGTTGTTGACAAAGATCAGGCTATTTCAGTGTCTAACAGGGCATGTGCACAGCTGCTTTAGTATTATTTTGTTGTAGTGTTTGGCGGAAACAAGACAGAGGTAGTAGACACATGAGAAAAGCAGTGACAAGGCTGCCTGTCATGGGTCTAAAACCTGACACCAACACAGCTTTTGACAGAGTAACACACATTACCAGTGTGACGAGTGGATGAATCAAACACCTACTGCTTCCACTTTATACTTTGAAGGTGTGACATAAAACAGCTCCCTCTGTGCTGTATCACATAACATTCCTTTCACAGTTCACACAGTATATACTGTATGTGCTATTAGACAGGAGAATGAGGGCTGTGTGTGAGACTGGGGTATTTTCACATATTCCTTATAAACACAAACATCAGTCATTTTATTATGTTTAAATATCATGAACTCTATATTAACTATGTTGTCTTGTACCACATGCACATTGGAAATGATATAAAATATCAATACAGTAAATATATCATATTGCTTCCCCTTGCTGATACACTGGCTGTATATATATATATATATATATATATATATATATATATATATATATATATATATATATATATATATAATTTTTTTTTTTATCAAAGCATGCATGGTCTACATTGACTTCCCTTCCAATTTCATTTACAAGAGGCCCTTCTTGGAATATTGGCATACATGGACATCTGAATGGACATGGACATTTTTCATCTCATTTGTCAGTTCTGTTAAACTGACTCTAGACCTTTTGACTTTTAAGGGTATTTTTCTTTAAGGATCCTGTCATATCATTACTATGACAGTATCATATAGTGAGATACTCTGTGATTCTACCATTGTGATTGTCAGACTTTCTAAATCAGGGGTGCCCAATCCTGGTCCTCGAGAGCTACGATCCTGCATGTTTTAGATGTTTCCCTCATCCAGCACAACTGATGGTTGTTAAAAGGCTTCTGCAGAGCTTCATGATTGTCTTATAATTTGAATCAGGTGTGTTGGAAGAGGGACACGTCTAAAACATGCAGGGTAGTAGATCTTGAGGACCAGGATTGGACACCTCTGTTCTAAATTATATGTTAGATTACTTCAGAATGGTGAAACTGATGCTGTTTAATGTTGAACATATCAAAAAATGTGTGTATGTGATTCTCTAAATGGTACTAAATGGCACTATTCTGGTTCCATATGTAATTGTGTTGGGGGATAAATTACATATTTTGTCTGAACACTGTCTTGTATTATCTAGGTGTGTGGACTGATTGCATAATTATGGCTGAAGTATATCCAGTATAGAAGTCATAGTTGTTTCACACAATACATAATTTCTGGTGAGGTCAGTATATACCAATAAACGTCACTTGAAATGATGTCTAAAAGTGCTGTAAAAATTTTGGATCAGCCTCCTCTGATGGATCAGTAAAACTGTGGAACTTATAACCGACTGAGTTGAAAACATAACACCATTTTCATTTTAACATTTATCAAATCTTAAATAACTACAACCTTTTGAGCTGGGAATTTTTTTAAATAAAAATGTTCAATCTTTGTTTGGTTTTAATACTGACAAAAATACACTGATATACTACTACTACTACTACTACTACTACTACTACTACTAATATACTAATACTAATAATAGTACTGATCCTCTTCCACTTTAGGTCTTTAATTCGCAAACATTTTACTCTCAAATGACCAGAGGAGACTGTATAATTCTCGGAAGAAAAAGTGATTTTAGCTAATATACATTCTCAGTAATTTTTAAAATGTATTTATTTAAACTTTATTTAACCAGGCAAGACAGATTAAGGACACATTCTTATTTAAAACAGTGGCTTGGCATTACATAACAGTATTAATTTTATTTTATTTTATTTTATTTAACCAGGAAGTCCCATTGAGATTAGGAATCTCTTTTGTAAGGGAAACCTGGCCAAGGTAGCAGCCATACAAAGTCTAAACAACAAAACACATACATGATACACAATTAACAATAAAACACAATAAAAACTATTCAACCATAATGTATCCACAGAATGGTTCACATCAGAGTAATGAACAGTTACTGTTCTTTTGCTCTGTAGCTGAAATTGTGGCTTATAAACAACCAATTTCTTTTTTTCAGCCCTGAAATGCATCATCACACACATGCATTTCTCAGTGTTTGTAGCAATATCTGTACAACTGGGATATACAGTGAATAAGTAAACAATACTACAAACAAAAATGTATTTCAGAAAAAAAAAAAAAAAAAAGAATATTGTAGAAGCTATATGGGACCATCTAGATGAAAAAAAGAATGAAAGACCATGACAGCCTCTAGGATATTGTAAAGGTGTACAATGAAACATCCAGACAGCCAACCTAAGGGAGTTGAAGATTAACTGAAGACTTACCTGCAAAAGCTATTTAATTCTGACATTCTTTTGTGTGTGTCTGTGTGTTTCCATACTGTGCACATATTTATGCACGTCTTGTTAGAAATAAATTTTCCATTTCCATGTTGTGTCCAAGCACAGTACTATATATAGTAAGAAGTGATGCCTGTTACATCGTACTGTATTTTATTATATTATATTTCCATTGCTTCATTAATGAATCCATTTTTGTAAATAAAACAATGCATGAAATGACACAAAATGAAACTCCCACCTCTTTATATTATTTTAATACTTAAAGCCTCTACTGGAGAGTGAGAACATCACTGAAACTGAAAAATGTCAGTCCAGTTTGGGTCTCAGTAGAGGAAAAACAATTAGCTGATTGTGACCTGAGACCTGATTTGCACTTTCCTGTAGCTCCTGCAGCTGAATTAGCTCCTTAAACCCCACACCATCAGCTGTTCGGCGGCTGATCCTGCCCTGGTCATGCAGACCGGTGAGTCGCTCCCCGATCACACCGATGGATAAATCCCAGGAATAATAGTCGAGCGCAGATGAGAGCAGAGGTGAGATGGAATATGGCTCTCTCCAGAGGTTTGAGATGCTGTCAAAGGGTTTTCTCCTGGATACCTGTGCTTATAATAACCTCCGTGGTGTTGTGGTCGTACTACGCCTACGTGTTTGAGCTATGTCTTTGTAAGTATGAGAAATGGTGCTCGTTTGTTGTGATTTTGGCCGTTTTTTTTTTTTTACCGGAGACATCGCAGATTGCCGCACAGCAGTGTTGACAAAATTACCGTTATGGGCAAAGCATAAGCTAGCATACAAGGCGGAAGTGATTTGGGTGTGTGATTTCCTTTTCTTTTTTTAATTGCTCAGTATAATATTTTGCCTTTAAATGCAACACATACACCTGTTTATGTTGCCACTGAGGAGTCAGCATTATCTCTGTATTCATACAAAGACTAGCTATTGTTATCTTAGCTAACTACAACCTGTCAATCTGGCTAGGAATGTTAGCCGATTCATTGTCTTCCAATAGGGAAAAACAAAACTAATGCTTCCAGGAATGTGTTGCTTCACTTTTGCGAGTTACTGTCAGATTTATTAGAATTATTCTTGTTTTTCAGTTACTATCCCCAACACATTTGAAAAAGGTGAGTTTTCAGTTCATGTGCTACTAGCGTTATACACTGTGAATACATCAAATGGGTTGACATCATGGATTGCGGTTGTTTTGCATTTGCAGTGGCCTATCTACTTGTGTTTCATGTTTGCTTTGTGATGTTCTCATGGACCTACTGGAAGTCAATATTTACTCCTCCCGCCACTCCATGCAAAAAGGTATTATGAACATATTGTGGCTAATGTATTTTATCATACAGTGGGTCTGCTGAATGGGGCAAGTCTTGTATTATCTTTGACATGTGTTTGTTGCACTAGTTCCAGCTCTCATACTCTGACAAGCAGAGATATGAAATGGAGGAGAGGCCTGATGCTCAGAAACAGATCCTTGTTGAGATTGCAAAGAAGCTACCCATCTTTACCCGAGCTCAATCTGGTGGTAAACATTTTCTTTGTAAATCTATTTCTGTGTTTTTGTGGGATTATTGACTTGTTTGTAAAATGTGGGAAAAAAACCTGAGGTAACAGCACGGGCACATCAGCCACAGTTCATCATCTTGCACATAATCTGTGTGTGTTGAAAACAAGTAAGGTTGTGTGTGTGTGTACTCATGAGCATCCCCATTCAGAGTAATCAGCCAATGTATCTCTTTCATTAGTGCTGATTGCTGAGACTGAGTTCTAGCCTGCAGGAAATAAGTGAAGGGTAAGCTCGGCTCAAATGTCGTTCATTCAACTGGTCATCCTCTTGTCTCCAGCTATCAGGTTCTGCGACCGCTGCCAGGTACTGAAGCCTGACCGCTGTCACCACTGCTCGGTTTGTGAAACGTAAGTCACCCTTTCCTGCCCAATCCATTCATCTAGTGAGATTGCTCTAGGCAAGGAGATATTTGTTGGCCGGGAGCTGTTGTGATAATTAGAAGGTGTTTGTTGGCACACTTTGCTCAGAAAGAATAACCTAATGATCAATCAGAGCAGCTTTTTATCACACACAAAGAGAAATCAGCAGACTGCTCTCAGAATAAATGTAAAGCCAACTCTATTAAAAGTTGCGCTGGCTGTCACATGAACTAATTTTACTGTGCAAGTATCCCCCTTGCTTAATTTTTTTTGTTTTTTGCTTTAGCATTAAGTTTTTTTTGTAAGCAAACACGTAATTTTTCTGTTTTTCTTTCCAAGATGTGTCTTGAAGATGGACCATCACTGTCCCTGGTAAATATAACTCAGCCTCTTTGTTCCTGCTACAAGGAATTTATGCATTTATTTTATTCTGATTCTAGATTTGCTTTGTCTTTTAGGGTGAACAACTGTGTGGGCTTTTCCAACTACAAGTTTTTTCTTCTGTTTCTTTCCTACTCCATGCTATACTGCATATTCATTGCAGCAACAGTTTTTCAGTATTTCCTCAAATTCTGGGTGGTGAGTGTTACGAGTCAAAATTTTCATCACCATCTTACAATAACCTCATTTCACAAGTATGAATTGAACATAGTAAGCACTTCTGCCACATTATGAAATGGAAAACCAATCACTGTGTTATCAATTACAACATTTTAATCTAACCATTTTTTTCTCAAGCTGTGCTTCTCCTGTTTCTTTCTCCCAGGGGGACTTGCCAAATGGGTCCGCCAAGTTCCATGTCCTCTTCCTCATGTTTGTGGCGCTCATGTTCTTTGTCAGTCTCATGTTCCTCTTTGGCTATCACTGTTGGTTGGTGGCCAAAAACAGATCCACTTTAGGTGAGGCTTCACATATTTATAGGAAAACCCTTTTTCTCTTCATCCTCCTCCCCCCTCACTGTACAAATGGTAAGAGAGGTATTTGTATGATTAGTTACCTGTAACTTGTAAATCTTCTGTAAAGATGTGGACAGCACTCTATTTTTGCATTTCTAGAGGCCTTTTCAGCACCAGTTTTTGTCAGTGGACCTGACAGAAATGGCTTCAATGTTGGTGTACGCAAAAACCTGCAACAGGTATTTGGAGAGAATAGGAGACTGTGGTTCATCCCTGTCTTCACAAGGTGCGTCTGGAGGCATATTAGTAGTACATAATAAACTGACTCCCTGCTCTTAACAGTGCTGCTTACTTAGCTTTTTTTAATGTACATGTTCACTGAATTTTCTCACTTTTGAACTCCTATTAATTCTGGGTACTGGATAGAATGAACATTACAGAGTTGGAGCTGGAAAATGTGTTTGCATGAAGCAATATTTGAGCTGAATAAAATGTCAAATGAGCGGCAAGATCACATTTGGTAATAGTCTTAGATCCTAACAAACTTCCTTCTTTTTTGCACTGTGTACTTGTCAGCCAAGGGAATGGCCACTTCTTCCCCTTGAAGAATAGAAGTGAGTCCCGGAACCCCTTATTAGCTAATGAGGAGATGTGGGAGGAGTCAGAAGACTGCTCTGAGGAAGGGAGCCTGGGTAAGTGACATTGCCTCAAATGTATTCACATGATAGTGTAAAAAGTTTGCCTTTAAGGCTTTCTAAAAGAAAAGCTGTAAAATTTGTGGTGAGTTACTGTAAAGAGCGGAGAAGGTCTGCAGCGGGAGGAGGTGGTGGTGAATGACTGGTCAAACATAGGACTATCATCTAGGTGGGGTTTTATGTGGAACCACAAGTCAGTTTTGATAGTTAGTAAATCTAAACGTAATTAACTTAGATTTGAAATTATAAACCAGTTAATCAATTGGTCACTTGCCTGGAATTTAATCAGTGATCAGCAATGTTGTGAGCTGTTTGTCTAAATCACTTTTTACATATAAAAGTCTACCTTGCTGGTCAGAATATCACTTTGGCTTCTGTGACTGTGTGATAGACATTTTCCCTTGTACACACTACAAAGCAAAAATAAAATGTATGACAGTGATAATCATTATTTCTAGACAAAACTAATATGAAAATATCAAAAAGGATTGTAATTTAATAAAGTATTTTTCATAGAAGGAATCAGATATTTTTTTCCTAAAACCTTAATATTTAGTTAATTGCCACATTTATTTGGGACAATTTTCACATCTCCAATTGCTTGGCACTTTGTACCTTGTGGTGAGGCTGTGAAATGAAAATGAAATGTAGCGGTCTCTTCATTGTGGGTGACTGTGGCTCAGGAGGTGGAGCTGGTTGTCCACAAAGCAGAAAGTTGCTGGTTTGATCCTCGGCTCCTCCTGTCTAAGTGTCCTTGGGCAAGACACTGAAGGCCCAACTTTCATCATTGGCTGTTTTCCTGCTGTGAGTTTGTGTGTGCGAATGGATGGATGAGACCCATTCTAAAGCACTCTTGAGTGACATTAAGGTAGAAAAGCACTATATTGTATAAATACTGTCAATTTACCATTTACCTTTGAGGTTTGACAAATTCTCTGCAAAATAAAGATTGCTCTGTCCTTAATGTAAATAGGAATAGGAATATTAGAAGCCAGTTGTGTATTGGCTGTTGTTAATGATGAGATTCTTTGAAAGTTCTTTTTTTTTCTTATTACAGAGAGGACTGTGATCCCGGTCTTTAGTGCAACATCAGCGGCTATTATTGTTATTTCACTAAGCAATCACAGAGGGCACAAGGTTTTGAAACAAGTGTCTTATGTTAAAAAAAAGCTGTTGTCTTAAAAATGCTCTGGCTGACTGTTGTCAGACTGCACCAAAAAACTGCACATGTGGTTGTGGCTGATCTGGAGACATCAGTCTCACCCTGTTACACTCTGCTACCACCTGGTGGACATGTGCGACACACTGGGACTACTGTGTTAGATGAGTCACTAACTATGAAAAACCCTGTGAAAATTATTCCTTTTTTCCATCTTGATTTTTTTTTCTTTTCATTCCAGTTGAGGACCAAGACCCTTCTGTTACCATAGAGATGGAAGAATAGTCATTTAATGTAAGGACAATTTACACATGTACAGAGGATGTACATTAGTATTGCACACACTGTGTACCACGAGGCAGATTAATATCAAATCTTGTGGATGTTCAGACAAAATTTATGAAGGGGGCCAAACGTGTGGACGATACCTGCATTTGGACTGTGATTTCCACTTTGATCCTGTGTGATGGTGAATAGGAAAATTTGACGCACAACAAGCAGCATCACCTACCCCTTATGAATGGATGAACAAACGTTTTAGCTTGATTTGGGATAAATATTACCTCATTACAATTAGCCATGGGTTGATTATTCCTTAATGTACTGGCCTCTGTGGGATTATGAATTACTGTTAATTGGGAAGCTTCTACTTAGGCACTGTTCTATTTTATATGATACTGTTGGAGCATTGGGTTGTGAGTTCAGTGTGTAGAGTGTTGCACCTTATTGCTCTGACAGTGAAGGGTGGAAGCTACTTCAGTTACACCCAAAATGCTCCCCAGATCACTTAAAGCGAGTCTGCTGACTGTCCTCAAAAAGTATATTAAAACAATTTTTTTAATCACCTGACCTAACTTGGGCCTTACATATATACATATATAAATATATTCCTGTGCTGTGGGAGATTTCTCTTAAGAATGTATCCAGCTTGTGAGTTGGCTGTCTTCATATATTTTTTAAACAGCTCATCAAATGCTTTAATGCAGTATTTCAGCATTAAAATGTCGGGTCATTCTGGGTAACAAAAAAAAAAATCACAACTGTCATGAATTTGCAGTTTTAGTTCACAGCTACAGCTCATTATTTCTGGAATGAATGCTGAAAATCTCCCCCCCTAGTACTAGGGTATGTGTGAAGGTAAACAAATTGACTTTCATGTTCAGAGTATTTCAATTAAACCATATCCTGAGTAGCACACTGTATGAGTTGCTGGAACTTCAAGTAAAGTTGCAGTGATTTATTTGGTATGTGCATAGGAAACATACTGTAATAAACATTAAAAAAAGAAAAAAAAACATGTTTTCTATCATATCATCCATTACTTGTTACGACACCGAGTGTTATCACATGCAACCTGATATGAAAGTGAGGTTTAATCATAGGCATGCATTTTTTGTCTATTTTCTGTTTTTCTTGTGCTTTTTTTTTTTTTTTTGCACTTTTTAAACATGCAGGTATCTGTACATATAACATATTCAACATCTGATCCTCATCCACTGGTTGGTCGAGGTAAACTGTTTTCAGTATATATTTTTTTCTACCTGTGTTTATGTATCATGACAAGTGTAATACCATATTCAGAAACATATTATCCTTATTCACTGTTCATGGACTTGAAAGTATTCTCACAGGGTGTTGCTGGTATACTAAACCATTTCTGTTCAACTATGAAAAATTATTTTTTGTATGGGGGTGTCAAAACCTTGAGGGTGTTTGATCATGACTCTTGACTTGCTTCATTGAACTTGTTTTTCTACTTTGTCGGGTAAGCCAAATCAAATGCTGCTCATGTTTGGGAAATGCATAACGTCACTGATTAATTAAAAATGTATGTTGTTTTTATCTGAAGAATGAGTCAGTGTTTGAACGCATGTAGAATCATTAGGAAAGATTTGGATGTTGAGTGTTTCATGTTGTCTTGTGTCTATTTATTGTTCTACTGTTCGGCTTTCTTCTTGTGCATTGAGTTTACTGATTCATGCTGTAACTGCTGCAGGCAGTGTCTGTATCATTTGCTCCATCGAGTGACACTTAACTATTGAAGTAATGTGGTTTTAATTGACCTTTAGGAAATGCATTAATACAAAATGGTGACAAATTATACCCAGTCAATGTTATATGACAGATTCGCAGACATCAGCTCTGTATTGTTAGAACATACACTATATGGTCCCGTTTCTGAATTGTCTTTGGAGTATGTGATTGTGGCGCTTCCCTTTTTCAGTATGTCTGAACCACTAAAAAAACCACTCATACTGCTTCATTTGCTCTTCTGTCAGTTAACAAATATAAATCCTTTATTGATCCATCAGTTGTTGTAACATGCAAAATAAAATGATCCACTGTTTAACTCTTTACATGTTTAAGTGTGGTTCTGCATCTATAACATGAGTATACACAGCAAAAAAGGAAAAAAAGAAAAAAAAACAACCACAAACAAGAAAAAAAAAACTTGATTTTTTTTTTTTTTTTAAATCATTTTAGGACCTTTGGAAATAAAGTGGCAGTATTTGGCACAACAAGGAGAACATGAAATACATTTAAATAAACAAGACCAAGTATGCTCAAGACAATTTGCAGATCATGTCCCTCAGGTTGCCCTTTGTTTAATCGGTGCCGAAGTACCTCTGTCCAAAATGTGTTGGAGCCACTGGATGAACCTCTGTAGTTAAAATGGTGATATCTGGGAACTCCTGGATTATAGATTTGGCTCCTGGGAAAGGTGTAAAAGACATCATATATAAAACATGAGTATACGACCACAGTACCACCGGTGTTGGGAATAAGTTAAACCACTTGCTGACAAACCTAAACAATACTGACCAAAGTTACAAATACCTACATATTGTCTGCGGAACATGCTAGAACTTGAAAAAGCTGACAGCACTCATCTTAAAGGCAATGACCAATTACCGCTACTCAGTTTACCCAGTAGCGGTAATTGCAGTGGTAAACTGCAGCTCACAGTGTGATGCCTTGAGCATAATAAGATGCTAACACCTTGTCAGTGAGCTAACGCTGCAGCTGCTTTTACAAGATACCAAGGCCTACATATTGTATATAAAAATAAAAATGGCTTTAAAAAAATAATTGACTTTCATGTGAAGGTCGTGTCATTGAACTGGAGTTAGAGAAAAAAAAGCCTTTATTCCATAAGCATTGTTAAAGAGCTAATAGCATTTTATGGCAGCGTGACCACAAGTAGAGGTTCTTGAAAGTATGATTATATGATCAGTCTTAATGTCACATGGGTTTATAAATGTATCAGTCACTTAAAGGCTTTATTAGTAAGACCTTTCACTGTAAGTAGCATATGTATAGTCCCAACTAGAGGTAGGTTTTATGTAGGAATACAAGAATTCAAGTGAATTTGGTTGATCTACATTTTCTCAACGGGTAAGTGTCAATGTAGTGAAAAAAGACAGTATGAAGGTTTGTAGCATCAGATATGTGGACACTTAAATGCTTCACTCACTTGTATAAATGTAATTAGATATAACTGTTTTTGGCAATTAATGGGAATGTCAGGTTATTTAATGACATCAAAAGTTTAATATTTATAAAACTAAAATGAATACATTAAAACTTTAAAGAACTGCAGATGTTCTGTGGCAAACTGGACACAACTGCTATCCAGAAGTAAAGTCATTCTCGCGATTAATTCATAAATCTCATCTGTTCACGCCTCAGAACAATCAACAGTACAGCTATAAAGCAATCATCAGTTCAAAGTAAACAGTAGCGTATGAGCAGGGGTGGGTGTGGGGGGTGATGAGCTGCAGCGGCAGTAAGCCGGTTGCTGTGGCTTACCATGAGGCGTGGAGAAGAGGCTGAGAAGGATAATATGTCTGGGCTGGACTCCGTGCTCTATCAGCACCCTCACTGCCTCAATCACAGTGTTTCCTGTACCTGCAGACACACACAGAAAGAATGCAGCTTCAGCTACAGAAACAAAAAGGTGCTGATTTAAAAGTGACCCTCTTATTTTACAATGATTCAGCTTAAAAAAAAAAAAACATAAGCAAAACATTTCTGTTGTCTCAAACAGATACCGATGAGTGGGCTGACTGGTGTAGCCATGAGCTTTAGCATCTGGCAGGCTTTAATTTCCAAAACCTGTTAGCGTGCATCAATGTAACCATATACTCCATCCCTCTGACATTATAAAGTATACCGTTGACCTGGCTTGGATGCCATCATTATTCAAAAGCACAAAAATGCTGCTTTGTGACACTAGGAAACCAGGACTATTAAGATACTATTTTTGTTGGCCCTCATTATGCTATTCAGCAGCTTGGTGGCTATCTCCCCGGCAGTGTATAATTTCCCCCATGAGAGCTATAATTATCAGAACAGTGTGAATGGGCCTGTATGATGTGGAAATGCAGACTCGGTGAAGGTCAACTCAAGGGAGATTTCTCCAAACGAATAAATGCAGGAAACTGTTTCATTTGCACAAAAATGGATATCTCTTGACATTTATGTGTGACTGAGGGTATAAACTGGAATCAGGAGGATAAACTACAGCACTACACACACCGTGCTGTGCCTCCATGCACGCGGTTTACTTACTAAGGATGGGATACATGAGCAGCACTTTCCTCCGGTACACATCTGGAGGGAACTTGGCATAATAGACCTTGGCTTTCTGTGTCTCTTCGTCACTCTGGATGAGGATCTTGCCGATTCGGATGGAGCGGCAGCAGTCCCTGAGACCCTGCTCCATGGCCTCACCTGTGTGGCCGCAAAGAAGTCTGTACTCAAATTACCCTCTTACTGCATATGTCCATCAGTTAATACCGTTGTATACTGCACATATCTGAACACTAAGCCTTTTGTTTCAGTCTGCACCAACTTCAATGTGTGACATTTCCCATACTGCATGCTTGTCTCATTAAATTAGTAGGAGAGGATACATGAAAACTTCATCTGAATGCCCTCAGAGGACATGTTCTGCAAAAGCACAGAAAACCTGTCACAAATAGCCATGCAACACGGTTCTATTGTATTTTTTGGTACTTAAATGCTCAATCAATTTCACTGGGATAATAGAACTGACTGCTGATAAACCGCGTATGGTCCAGCTCACATAATAACCTGGCCTGATGAATGAGGCCTGAATAGGCTGTACAGAACAAGTGCACAGCTGGCACAAATCATATATGCATGAAAGACATAATACACGGAGACACTCATTTGGTAGGTGACTTACCACTCCTCATAATGCTGACTCCACAGTTGCCTCTTTCAAACTTGACACCTTCATACTTGTACCCTGAGGGAACATGAAGTAGGAACAGTTACCATTGTAGCTTTTCTGAACAAGCCCACTCAGTTATATCACACACTGTGGGCTTGTAGACTTGTACTTATTTATGCTTTCCTATTATTTTCAGCACTATCCAGCTTGGTCTGCACTGCAGGGACTTTACATGTTAGACCTGCTATTTAATGCAAGTGTTGTACTTCAGACCTGAACCTGTTTGTGTGCCTTACCTGTCGGTGTGGTCACAGTGCACTCTGAATAGGGGAGCTGATTCAGACCCTCCTCAACAACTAGCCTGATCTGTAGTTGGAAAAAAACAGCACACTGTGTAATTTAAAAGTGGATACATAACCAATGTGTGGTTAAACTGTGGTCTTACCAGTCGGTCAGCACAAAACACAAAATCGCCTCTGCTGGTCGTCCTGGAAATTTTAATAAAACATTAGTAATGAAGTCATTCTTGACTGTAGAAAAGTACAACAGGAAATAGACTTTTTTTTCTTTCAGGGTATCTGTAGGTTTGAAGAAACCAACTGTAAGAATTTTTAAGACATCTTTCAAGGTGTCTTTGGCTAAATGTAAGACCTTACATTCACAAAATAACAGTGCAACAGACCTCATTGTTATTGCCAGTCTAAACCAGGTTGCAATCCAGCTCACATTACATTTACATTTCTGCATGACTAATGTTTCTGATACTGACGTTCAAGCTGCTAAAGCTCATACCTGAACCCCTCTACCCATGAATGACTGTTGGTGACTCATTCCCATATTAGTTATGCTCAAATACTAAACATTAATTAAAAATTCTTTACAAAGATTTCCAAAACAAAATAGAAATTTCATTTATTCTGTCAGTGGAATTTTTAAGACCTTTGAGACCAGATTTGAGGATTGATTATCAATTTTAAAGATAATTAAGGCCTTAATTTAGGACAAATATATTACTTTTTAGGGATACCCAGACACCCTTTTCTTTATTCTTGTCAAGCTGAAACATACTGCAGCCCTTTTCACCTGATATCAATAAAACTAACAGCTAACAGAGTGTGGATTTAAGAGCAACACTCCTTAAGATAAAGGGTGGAAATCATAGTAACTAAAGACTATAGTGTCATGATGCATTGCACACAATGCACACACAATAGCATCGTGATAAAGCGATATTATAAGCCAATCATCTATGGTGCATTTTACAAAGTCTGAACAACCAATGAAGACAAATGTACACTGTTGCCTGAAAATTTTGAATAATTTTGTTTTCAGACACATTCCTCTTCTATACACATCATTAATCAACTTTGACCAGGTGTAATGATTACAGACATACCAGATACACATTATCTATCAAGAATAAATCACATTAGAGGTTAAATATTTTATTCTAACTTTATGGGCAACAGTGTACAGGGTGTCCACAAGTCTCTTTACAATTTAAAAATGTATTACAAAAGCAATTGATGACATATGATAATCGGATTTGTTCTATGTACTCAGTGGTTGTCAAAGTTTTTAATCACATTGTGGGATGATGTGCAATTGAATCAATGGTCCACTTTTCTTCAATGAGAGATCAATTACCGCAAATGTTTACCTTTACTTTTTGACTGAATATGTAGCACCACAACTGGATGACCTTCATCCAACCATCATTTTCCAGGTAGATGTTGCACCACCACATTGGGGACTGCATGTTGGTGGGTTCCTAAATCAAACATTTCCAGACTGGTGGACTGGAAGGGATGGCCCAATTCCCTGGACACCTAGTGCACCAAATATCACTCCCTTGGATTTGTTTCTTTAGGGTTATGTTAAAGATATCGTTTATCAAATAAAGATATGGGACATCAATGACCTGAAGCAAAAGACCACACCATTGATGACTCTATGATACAGCCAACATGGCCAGACATCCAGTACCGTCTTGAAATGCTTCGTGCAACTAATGGTGCCCATATAGAGGTGTACTAAATGGGTAAAAAAAAAAACAAAAAAAAACAACAACTTCAATATCTACTTTTCATTTTCTAATAATTTCCATAGATTTGTCTATTCATTTGCTTATGTAATACATTTGTTAAATTGTAACTGACATTATACAACACTGTGCTTTAATTAAAATATTGATATTTCATGCTAATATACTGGTAACACATTGCAAGCATACAGTAAGTAGTCTCTGTGTGTTTTGTCCTAGAATATTATTAGTATAGCACAGTATTTTGTACTTAAGTCAATTTCAATATGTTTTTTTTTTTTTTTTTTTTTACCAGAAGTATGTTTGGGGCCAGCAGCACTATTGGACTTAGATTGCTGTTCTTGGGTGATGTAAGCAAACAAAACATCGACCTTAATAGAATAATGACTTTGACTTAATCCTTTGGTATTGTTCAATGTGAGCAACAACTCCTAGATGTCCTGTTTTTTTGGCTTTGAAACACAATCACACCCACTAAGACTGTCTGTGCCGTTGTGTACACGCAGAAAGAGAAAAACAGGGACTCACTTGTCTCTGATGATAGTCTGTAACTCTCGGATCTGGTCGTTGAGAGGCAGCAGTTTGAGCTGAGGTCCCAGGTTTTCTTGGTTACTAACGGTCTGTCTACTGGCATCACTTGGCTCATTGTCGGACACTACTGCGGACACACTGCTGCTGTTACTACTGTTGCTGTTAGCAAACCGTACCTGCTTCATCGGGTGCTCCTGGCCACTGCTGATATTGTTTAGTTGTTGGTTGTGGCATGGCATCCTGAGCACAAGTTACCGAGCTACCCACGCAGTAACGGTGACCTACTATCTGACAAAGAGGAGCAGCCAGACAACGTGTTCTTCTATTTAGCTTCGACTGGTGCTAAAATTTACACTTCACTCACTCGCCGCGTGAAATATCTGGACAGCATTTACAAACCTGAAAAGAGCCGATCACGTTGTGTTAAAATCAAAGCAATCGCTGATATTTCCTCAAAAAAATGTAGTGTCACGTAAAGCTTCTTGTTTGCTAGCTTTGACACTGACGGCGTTGATGAAGACCGGATGTGACGTAGCCGGTGTGTTGATTTACCGCCTTCCTCTTTCGTCAACATGGCGCCGATGTTAGTACCTCTGAAATGCGGCTTTCACTTTCAAAGACGAAAATTAGCGCTTCTCCTTCGACAGACGAGCTCATATCATGTTTGGAATAAAAGCCGGAATGACAACGGGGCAGACCGCAAACGACAAAGTTCATATGTGGTGAGTGGGGACACGACGTGTGTGGAGAGGACACAGTGTTTTTGGTGTGACAGTGACCACGCAAGGACAGATATTGAAAGTGTTTCGAACTTACTTTGTTGATAAGTTTCACGACCCCCAGAGTTAAGTTGTATAAGTTGGGCAGCATTTTCCTGCGTTAGTAATACATGTAACTGTCAAATTACAATGTAAGTTAACAAGCTGTTTACCAAGTTAGCTAGCTTATAGGCTAATTTAACCGGCTGTGTTATCTATATCATGACGTTGTGTGTTGTAACACGTCCGGGACATTCGAGCCTGTTTTTATCGTCAGACCTCACCTCATGTTGGGTCAACTGATTCTAAGTCAACAGTCTGAGTGACAACAGTACATGCCGGCGTTACTGTCTTAAGGCTGTGTCTGTCAGTGGTATCAGTCACGTGTTCAAACATCAGCACCGACTGACAAGAGAGTCAGTAAATGTTAGATAAGGCTGTCTGTCTGTTTGTCCCACCCGGTGTACTCCATGTTTGTACTGAATGATGTAACTTTCAGCACGTGTCAGCAACCTGTACAGGCCGTGCAATAAAGCGTTTATGACTGTTTTGGAAAAAACTGTGTCTTTGTGTACCTAAACTGTCATCTGAATTTATTTAATGCAGCAAATACACCTTTTATCATTTCAGGTCAGCTTTCGGTTTCTGCTCTATAACACCTTCTTTTTTATTATGTAATAATTGAACTTAGAAACTGAGCTGATCACTGCAGCTCTAGTAAATACTCCACTCTTTTGCTGTATATAATGTTTAGAATTGTTATCTTTATTAAGCCTGGTAACAACATATCGAGTATGCAAGTGACTGGGATGTACTGATATGGCACCAGCAATGAGATAAAAAACATCTAATCATTTCCCACTCATATGGAAACTGAAAACATATTTTGTAAGAGTGTAGTAGCAACATTGGCCTAAAAGTGGCTTGTGACAGAAGGGGTGCCAGTTTGATCCTCTGGACTGGCAGAGAAATTGTTGGCTGATGTGCTCTTGAACAAGACACTTAACCTCCCATGATGGGATAAATCTGAGGGTCAGTTACAGTGTGTGTTGGATGTGCGCATATACAATATATAGCTATTGACAACTAATAAAAGATTCTTCTAATGTAATTGCACAACAGGTTAAAGTTTTAGCTCTGTGTGTGTACCCAAAACCACCCACTGTCTATGTTGGGTTATCGAGCTTTCACCCTGTGTGTGTGTGTGTGTGTGTTTGTAGGCTTCATCCTTAAAAGAAAACACACTCTTTAAAATGTCCTTATTTTTACTTATTAAAAATCATGTATACAGTTGTGAGTTCATTTCACAAGCTTCCAGGTGATGACCCTGTAGTTCAACAGATTGCTTAAACCCCAGTTGAACTAATGTCTCAAATAAATATTGATGTTTTGTTGTAGGGGAAAATACGTCAAATGTTAGTGTTGGTTATTATTTATTTTACTAATCAATTAACTTTCTTGAACCTCTGTCAGTATTTTCAGACACATATTTTCACTGTGATAAATATGGCTGAATATCCTGCTGTTTTTATTTGATTCTTTCATGGTAGTTGGATAAGGTATGCTTGGCTACTGACCCCAGCACACAGTTGAGTAATCAGAAAATGCATAATGTTTAAGCTCTGACTGTGGTAACTTATTAAACTGTGAGCTGTTTTGTTAAAAAGGAAATTCTTAATTTTTTTGTATATATTAGAATCAAACTTGTATGTGGTTATTTATGCTCTATGTGTGTGGAAGTTTTAATTGAGTTGTTTCTGTTTTATTTCAAGTGCAATATGTTGTATGTTTCAGTTGAGTTCCTCTCCAAACTTAAGAACAGCTACATGGATTACAAACAGAAGCCCAAACAGTCACCAGATTTTGGAGGCAGCAAAAGTAAGTGTGGCTATAATATGTTTCAGATAGTGCAGAAAATTTACAATGTATTGTCGAAGTCCTATAAACATCAATGTATAATGGTTCCACAGCATTTGCAGATAGTCGACAAACGAACTTGTTGGCATGGACACGCTGGTGGAGGTTTAAGTTCAGATCCAAAGAATGTGGTGAGTACTCTACTTTAGCATTTACTGCAATTATTTAAGCTTTAAGATTTACATACACACTAAACAATAGTCAGTATGCAGCCACAGCTTTTGTAAACTGATATCATGACTTTAGAAACATTATATTGGCTGTCTGTCAACCGGGGGCACATATGCCTCCCTTCAGAGCCAGTATCCTTTGTCTTGATATTATTATTAAATCTTAATAATCAGTCAACACTATTTCACAAGTCTGGCATCTCTTTGGGAGAAATTTCCAAATATTATACAGTACTGTTCACCTGTAGAATAACTAGTACACAAATATAAACACCACAGGATGGCACAGTAAGGAGACATGTACTGACTCCCAGACATGAAGATATATAGGTGGAATAAGAAGAGCAAAAAGCATTCCAGGAAAACTGGTAAAAAAGTAACTGGTACATATATCTTAATTTACAATAAAGAGAAGGCTGCATGGAAGAAGGCACTACTCCCAAACTGGCAGAAAAAAGCAACATTAAAGTTTGCAAACAAGTACTGTGACAAAGATCTTGCCTTCTGGTTCTGAAGGACTGGCTCAAAAATACATCTGTTTGTTGATAATGATAAACATTATGTAGATTGGAAGAAAGGTAGGGCTTATAAAGGTCAGAACACCATCCCAACTGTAAAGTGCAGGTGGGTGAGGCTCATTTTGTGGGTTTGCTTTGCTGCAAGAGGGACTACAAGACTTAGACTTAGACTTGGACTTGAACTGAAAGCATCAACCTGGATGCTACACCATGAACAGAAGTAGATCTTTCTGTATTTTCCCAAAATTATCCCAACACAGTTTCAGGTAAAAAAAAGTACACATTTTAAGAGGCCATCACACAGTCCTGACCTTAATAGGAAAAAAATTAGGGAGGGCTAAAGTGCATGAGTTCTGCGTAAAGGAATCGGTTTAAATTCTAGTGCTGGCATCTCCCACATAATTTTAAGGCAGTAGTGGTCATTACTTTTGACAGTTTGTCAGTTCAGTTTTTTTCAGGTTGAAGGGTAGTTATTGATATTTACATTAACGTGTTTATCTAAGAAAATTAAAGTCACTGGAAGAAAGTCCATTATCTTGGCTATTCATACGATCCAAAAGGATAACTACAGTGGTCTGTAGTTGAGTGGTTACTCCCAGTGACAGTAAATGGTACCATACCCAGTTTAGTTGTTGGTCTCGGTGACTGTGTTATGTAATCCTGCTGTCTTTATGTCCTTGTTTTTATTTCTTCTCTGTATCGTCAATCATAAATAAGTGGAACAAATGATCTTTTTTACCTAAACTTACACAATAGCTGCAGCAGCACCAATATTTGGCAAACTCAAAACTCGGTCTTGAGCAACAAAACCCTTGGGGAAACTTTGACTAATTGCCTTGTTTCCTTATCATTAAAATCCTATAGCATAAACATCACAACCCAAACTTTGCATTAAATGGGAAATCTTTAATATATACTGTACACCTGACCATCTACTCATTTTGCTATAATTTGCTCGAGTGAATGAAACTGCTGTGTCTGATATTTTTTAGATGACAGACAAAACAGTTTCCCTGTATTTTCCATGAGCATATCTTCTCTACATATGGCACAGAGGCCTTTACTGCTGCATTAACTGTTAATTCTCTCGTCACCAGTGTCACATATTGCTTGATTGTATTTGATTATAGGCAGGTGTTGGGCACAATTTCACTGTAATTTGTTTGGAGGTGTTGCCATCTACCAATGCTGTAACACGGTGCCACCATATTGAGCGGATTAGAGGAATTACTGCATATTCTTTGGCCCATGGAGAGCCCAAGTGGCAGGTGCGTGGTGGAGTGAGGGTAAACAGCCATGTTGGCACCAGTGGGCTCTCTACCTCAGCTGGGATGACAGCCCAGGTGTCTCCTGGGACTTGTAGTGTCAGGCCGGATCCCCAAGTCCACCTGGAAACTCTGCTGTTGCTGCTGCTCCCAGATCTCCCAAAGGACCTCTGTTGACATTTGATGTTCCACGTGTCTGCCCTCCCCCTCCAGAAAAAAATGTCTTTAGGTTACTGTGATTGTCACATGTGAAACCCTAGTTGCCAATATTGCCGGACTTTTCAACTTTATGATAAATAATTCTAAATAATTAATTCTAATAGATTTCTTTAAGTATGTGACCTGTATTTTATAACATAAACCTGTTTATGGAATTGGTGATGTGGAAAAGAATTGATTTTTCTTTCCTTTTATTAGCTCAAGGAGGTGAATTCAGCCAAGATTCTGTCTGCGATGCTGTCTTACGTTTGGCCCAAGGACAGACCAGACCTGCGGGCCCGTGTTGCCATCTCTCTGGGTTTGCTGGCTGGAGCCAAGGTATGTTTATCTCGCTGACACTTTTCCTGACATTCTTGAGTGTTTCAGGTTAAAACTGTGAACTCTTCAGAAGAATTAAACCCAGTCAGACAGTGTAGTCATGAGTTGAGCTGATGTCATGTGTCTGAGCATCACTAAGTTTGTGGTGATTCAAATAACACTCTTACAAGTAGCAATCTATTCTTTCAGTTTTAGGATCATCTTCATCACTGTGAGCATTTATGTACAAACTGCTCATGCTAGATGGATTACTCATTTATAGTGATTGTGTGACTGTAAGAAGGAGAGAGCAAGAAAAATACAATGCCATAGTGAGTCTCATGCTGCTTGCTTTAAAAAATTGTCTTTGTGGTTTAGGTCTTTACCACATCCCGTGTAGAACAAATTGATGTATTGCCCAGCCCTATTTTAGATTATGTATGTCAGTGTGAGAGCATTTTGATTAACTAATTGTTCATCATACAGACTGACTTTAACAATGGAAAGAAACCTATGCAAACCTAAAAATTGTTTGCATTTTAAAACAGGCAGCATTTAAAAAAACTCAGCAAACATCAATCAGTTGGTGATGTATTTCCTCTTCCTTTGTTGATGGTCTCTAATTTACACCCTGCAAAACAATCACAAATTCACAGCTCCTAAATAAGCATGTCCTGCTGCTGCTCAGCATGGCTCCCTCTAGTGTGTGTAAAGGAGGAGAGAACACACATGCAATCCAATCTCTCTCCCTATTTTCCTGCTTGGCTGGAGTTAGCCTCAATTTCTCTACTTTGTCTGTCTGAACTGAGACCACCAGCAGTGTAGAGGCAATTTTTAAATCAGCTGAATAATTATGTAGTTACAGTGTATCTCACCTCTGCGCTTCACATTATCAGTGACATTTTCATTTCAAATAACTGATTATATAGAACCTCTTGTACTTGTTTGGCCTCAAAAGCTGCCTTCCCTGACTGTCTGTGTCAATGTATCATATTTGACTGTATGTTTAGACTATTTCTTGATCATCTGAAGCTTGTTGTAATAGGGTTGCACATTTAATTGAATCACAGTCAAGCAGTGAAGTTATATTACTGCAAAACCCTGGAATTTAAAGTTCCTCATTTCGGAGGATTTAAGAAAATGAACCCAATGTGTTTTATATGGTGATTTTATAGATTTAGTGCCCCCTAAGAAGAAACATCGTATAAAAGACACAAAATGAAAGTTACTAGACTTTTTTGTGATTATTGAGTTTATGTTTGTTTTTTTTGTGTTGGCTCAAAGTTTTCATGGATTGTTGTGTAAAATTAACTTTTTTTTTAAGTAATCTGTGCATTTTCCTTGATAACCAAGCAGATACACGCAACTGCATTCATAAATTTCAGTTTTGCCCGCAATAATCACAATATGACTTTTTTTTTTTTTTTACCTTATCATGCAGCTCTAGCTTGACACTGTATCTCTACAATGAGATGAAATATCTTTAGATACAAAATGAAACAGCATTGAGTTAATTCTGAGTGTTGGTTGTCTGTGGATTAAAAGAACGCATCCAACCATATGCTTATCATTATGGGGAAAACAGAAGACAATTTTGGACCTGCTTTAATAGCTTAGGCTATTTTTGTGTCATGTTCAGTTGTCTTGGTAGCAAAGTAGCAGATAATGTTTTTCTTGAACATCTCGGAGGACTTTTAATGTCTGAGTATAATACCCACATGCATAAAGAGAACCCTGGAGATCCTTGCATTTGCTACATAAATAGTGCATGAGGTGTCCTTTTAGAACAGGAAGTTGTTGTTTTTTAGCACTGTTTTACACGTTTGTTGTTTGCCTAATCAAAATTATACAATGCGGAATTTGAGGGAGTAAAATGACAGAAAGAGAAAAATGCTCTGCACTGTGTTTGGGGTTGAGAGGTTCAGATGAAATGGGTTTCCAATGAAACGCTTTGCTGTATGCTGCTGTGTTCTCTGGATGTCCTAATGCGCCGTGGACTGCCTAGCCTGAGTCACACAGCTGTCCCTGTGCTTTTAATTAGCCCTAATAACCATTTCAATTCCATTAGCAGGAAGCACCAGCCACCTCACCCGCACTAGCAAAACCAGTCAACAAGAATAACATGGATGCATATAGCTTACCCTATATACATACAAATCCATGAATGGAGCTGAAAAAGTATGTGGTGTGTACAGTTCAACTAGGCCTTCACAGATCAAGAGGCACTACAGAGGACTAGAAAAATGGCACCGAGCTATATTGAGCATATGTCTGACTAATAGGCTGTTTTACTCTCTCTTTTTTTTCTCCTCCTCTGACTGTTTCCTCCCTCCTTCTCTGCCCTCCCAGATCACCAATGTGATTGTGCCCTTCATGTTTAAGTATGCAGTGGACGAGCTTAACCAGATGTCGGGACACATGCTGAACCTGAATGACGCGCCAAGCACTGTGGCTACCATGGCAACGGCCGTGCTGATTGGCTGTGAGTCCCGGGCTTGTATTGCACTGGCAGGTTCTGTGCTCATCAGAGGGGACTGTGGGACTGCCTATTATCTGCAGGATGACCTTTCCCAACACATTCATATCAATACTGCTCCGCAACCTCCGCCTCTGACTCACATTATTTACATTATGCGCTTCGTTCTGCGTCTGAGTTCACGTCTATTAATCCAGACGAGCCTCTCATGAGTGCCGATGACTGTTCAGTATGATACCCCTGTGCTCCCAAGGCAAACAGAGGCGGATACATTTCTAAAGCAGTGGGAAAGAAATTACTAATGTCTTTGAAAAGTGGTTTTGATGTTTTTTGTCTAATGCAGGAACCAAAGATGTTATTCACTTTATCCTTCACTTTATCCCTTGAGTGCACCACCCTTTTTTTCTTCTCTTTGTCCAAATAGGCTTTATGAATACGCAAGGGGGTAAAGGTGAGGTACTATGTGAATTGTGGTTTTCTCACGGGTGCTGAAAAGTAAAAATTGCAAACCTAAGACCCACTGCAAGTCACTCTGGCCTTGAGTGAGAATAGCTCGTATGCAATGTACACTTAGCCTTGTAGCCATTTATTTTAATGAGTACACTTAGATCTTGCACACTAATGCTCCTTGTTGAATAATTGGAGCACATGAGAGTACATGAACAGGACTCAAGATAGCATGAATTAGGGTGACAAGGAAGAATGAAGAGTTGCTCTTAACAGAAGGAATTATCTTTTTCGTGCCCTTTTTTGGCGCTATACTTGGGACCAGATACTTGGAGCCTGCAGTGACGTGTGTAATTTGGCTGAAAAGGTTGCTCAGTGCTCATCCTACCTTGTCAGATGTGGACACATTGTTCATTAGATGAGCATTCCTATTTAACGCCACATTACAGCCCCATGAAGACCAACAGACAGAGCGATTATTACCCTGACTTTGGTCTATATAGACAAGTCATGTATTCCCACAACTCAGTGAAATTGCCACAGGAAGGCCACATGTCCTTCACAGACTAATATTAATTTATGACAGTCATGCAAGTCATTTGTTTGTATAACAGTTAATAAAAGTGTACATGATCAAAAAATGGATGTACTGAGGATTAGACCACTGATTTTAGGAGACCGAAACTGTTACACACTTACTTTCTTTTCTGGTTATCCACTTCTTTTCCTTTACATAATCTCACATTATGCTGCAATTTTGAGTACACCAAAGTAAAGCAGTTTACCTCACATTCTAACTCTTCTCACTGATCAGCTAAAAATGTGTAGGTTCAGCCAATGGTGAAAATAAATTTGTTCACTGTCAGCTCAAAGTAACTTATTTCCATGACATTCCTTTTAAAACCTACTCCCCTCCATCTTGTATTTTGCTCATGCAAGTAGCTCACTGTCTGACACACACATGCTGAAAGCACTTGTGTACACTTGGATAACCTCCCTCCCTTTAGTCTGCAGTGCACTGGCCTGCCATAGTAGTGAGGTTTCAGACGGTATCCTGCTCTGTAATTACAGAGGCTTGGTGAGGCTGCTCCTGTAGCACTGCAGGGCTTGCAGACCAGAGATGATGCAAATGAATTGACCTCTCCACCTCATGCAAGCCTTCACTGCTCCCATCTTATCTATTGGCAACTTCCTTAATACTATATGCTTATATCTTCCAGGACAGGAGGGAGGACAGAAATGCACAGGTCACATAGTTGTCTCACCCTTCAGAGCTACTTTTTTTTTTTTGATTTGAGGATAATTTCTTACTTGATAGCACCCAGTCCTGTTGGACCCTCCCTTTTCACAGCAGGTGTGCTAAAGTCTCCTTTTCTCCACTATTCCAGATGGTGTGTCACGGGCTTGTGCAGCTCTCTTCAATGAGCTAAGGAACATTGTGTTCGGTAAAGTGGCTCAGAGCTCTATCCGACGCATTGCCAAGAATGTATTCCTCCACTTGCACAACCTGGATCTGGGTTTCCATCTCAGCCGCCAGACTGGAGCACTGTCCAAAGCTATCGACCGTGGCACACGGGGCATCTCTTTTGTCCTTAGTGCGCTCATCTTCAATCTAGGACCTACAGTCTTCGAGATGGGCCTTGTCAGCGCCATCCTGGTGAGTGCCTCTGTGAAATACAGATACGACTCTTGAACTTTGAGCTGTTTTCACTACTACTAGAACACACTGCTTGCATTTTTCTGTCTTGTTAGCTCAGGACCTTCCATCACCTTGATACTCTTCATGGCAGATTGTCCGGAAATTAATTTCCCGGGATATTTCCTCATTTACATTCTAAATGAGATATGAATCCTCATGAACTTTTGGTGGCAACATGGAGCCCATTAGTGTCAATGATGAATCCCAAAGCTTTGTAGCAGCTTAATGTCCTCCTGTGGAGTATGCCCAGAACAGCTGCCCCCCTTCTTGGCCACCACTGAAAGAAGCTCATCTATAGCTTTGTGCTATTATTCCATTCCAGACCATAATGTCAGCTTGTCTGTAATGAGGGCAGACTCCATTGCCTAAATAGCTAGAGCATTAGCACGATTAGTTCCTTTAGTTTCCTCTCCATTTGTAACACTCAATTTCATAGGGGAATAGTCAAAAACAAGTGAATATCATGTGACAGCATCATTGAAGCTCAGTGCTCTGATGTGGTTCTTTGACTTTTTATCACAAAGCAAAGGTAAATGATGTTTTGCGTTGACCGAGCTTTTCTCCACAGTATTACAAGTGTGGTGGACAGTTTGCAGCAGCGGCCCTGGGTACCTTATCGGCATACACTGCTTTCACCATTCTCGTCACTCAGTGGAGGTAACAATGATCTATGCAATGTTTCTGCATCTGTCTGCACTAAAGATTTGTGCATCACGCTGTGTCTGTAAAATGTTTATGAACAGTGTGTCCATTAATATATTTTATGTACTTGTACAAAGTGTTTCTTCAGAAAATGTCACATTTGATTTTGCTTTTTTAAACACTTCAAGTGTTTTTTCCTCCTTTTTTCTATTGTAGTAATAATGCACTTAATGGAGTTGGTACCTTTTGTTGAATAGTGAAACTAAAATTGAACTCACATGACTGATTATATGGCTAATCTTCAGTGTTTTTGCAGATATTCCCATAAAGCACTGAAACATGCCTGGTAGAATCCAAGGCTAGTGTGGACTAGTGATTAAATTATTCCTTGGTCTCATCCATTAAAAAAAAAAATCACAGACATTTTAGATGGAAAACAGACACTATTCTACTCAGATTATTGCCACTATGCAAAATATACCCTACCTACCTATGTAAACTACACACCTGTTTTCTGTTTTTTACATGTTCTAAATTTCACTTCAAATTCACTTGTCATTTTATGGAAACATGGCGACTGATTGGCCTGAAGATGTGTTTGAACAAGACCTCATGGTTTTTGTCATTGTGTTTCTGCACACAGGACTCAATTCCGTATACAAATGAATAAAGCTGACAATGAAGCTGGCAATGCAGCTATTGACTCTCTTCTGAACTATGAGACTGTTAAGGTGAGATCATACCTGGTTTGTACTTTTCAGTTTGTGAAGGCACTCTGACTAACCCTAAAATCTAGAATTTTATACTTTAACTTTCAAAGAGCTCATCCTACACAGATGAATTAACACCTTTCATAAAGAATCATTATTCTCAAGGTCTAAAATCAATTCGGTCCTCACAAAGCTAGAGAGACACACAGCCTACACTTAACACCCCACCCCTCCTTTCTGATCAATCCTCCCTTTTATCTTCTCCTTTCTATTTCACTTCTTCTCTTCACTTAAGCAGGCATATTGGCATGAACAAATATTTACTCCTCTGTAATAATAATGTTTCATAGGTATTATTGCCACTGTCAGAATTAGCCTTTTAATCAAAGAAAAGCTCAGTTTCTTTCTCTGACTCAGAACCAGTCAGAACAAGTTAAACTCTGTTGACAGGTGAAAATGTCTTTTGGAACAAGAGGAGTCATAAACTAAAAGGTCATTGCCACTTTTCACATGTAATTGGATTTCTATATATTACGTTATCAAATAGAAGTGTCACATCAATGGGAGTGGTATGGAAACCATTTTGTAATGCACTTTTGTAATGCATTCAATATTTTGTGATATTTCGAATGTTTCTATTAATTGGTAAAATTCCTTTCAGTGATGGTCAGTAAACACTAAGGTTGTAAATATGCTGCTTTCATATGCTTTGTGTGTAAGACCTTTGCCTATCTGAACAACAGTAAAGCACCAGTCAGCAACATTATTGTAAATGTATCTAGTCTGCTACATTTCACAATGAATATACTGAACTGATTAATTCACAAGTAAGCTTTGAACCTCAGTATTAATTGAAATCAATTGAAATATGGCCAGGATGTCAATAACACTAGTTATGGTGTGGTCATACTGTGACCATGTTCCCATGGTGAAACTTTAAGCTGCAGTGAAAAACACCGCAGCGGTCATGTAATTTTTAGCACTGGAATAAATGTAGTTTCATTTTCAGTTAAAACTTATTGTTAAATGACAGGTAAATCTGTCATTGAGTCCTAAACACTGAATTTTTTTATTTTCATGTCAAATAATTAAGAAGATGGAACTCAGTTTAGATAAATTAGCTCAATGATTAATCAGTGATCAAATAGATGACTGAACCTGATATTCGCACAACCAGACAACACCCTCATTGACTTCTTTTCCTGTGTGAAAAGGTTCACCCTTTTTTGTAAATGTCACTCAGTTGCTACAGACAATGAGTCATTTATCACTGGACCTGGAACCATTATCCTGATTTAATCAATGAGGAATCTCAGTTACAGTTTGGGGTTGAACTATGTGGTCCTCTGTCAGTGGAAGCTTTATTTTGAATGAAAATGTCTGAGGAGGGTCAGGGTGTGCTGACACAGTCCCAGCGCTGATGCAATGTGGTGTCACTGTAAACACTGCTTTCTATTTGTATTGGTGAAATGTTTATCCTGCATCTTTAATTTTGCTGTTTTAAGCATCTTTCTTGGTAACCTCATTGTACACAGTGCACATACATAATCACCACTCAGTTTCGGGTGCTTTGTTGGGTGTTCCAGATATATTTTGGTCCTCATGTTGTTTTCTATGCTGTATTATGTTGCATCCTGTTTTTCTTAACGTTTTGTTCTGTGTTATTTTGTGTCATCTGTGTCAATGCGGCCGGATTTAGCATTACTCTGAGCTGTGAGTGTGCATATGTAATTAGATCTCCGCCCACTCAGAAATCCGTTCCACTTTCACAAAGGGCTAGATGAGAACCTGAACGCAGTGCCTTGCACTGCTTCAGTTTGTCCTCTGTGTGCTACTTTTTTCTCTCTCTCTCCGAATTCCTGCATTTCCTTATATGCAAATCAATGGTAAGTCAGTAGTAGCACAGCAGCACCACTGCCGTAAGCAACAGAAGCAAATCGCCCACTTAACCAGAGCAGAGAAACAATAGTGCAAACTAAACAAACATCAGTATTAGGTAATTGGCATCAGAGTTTAGGAGGGTCGTTGTTATGATTATGCTGTAGTTTGTGTCTGAATTGAATAGACGTACTTAGGGCTGATTCACACAGCTTTTTCCTCTAAATGATAACTGCACATCTTATTTTAAATTAGTGCTGTTTGTGTGGTGTAACACTTAGGAGAGCTATCCTTATTTTGTTGGTGTCTGTTTAAGCTGCTACCCACATAAATACAGGAGTAGACACCAGTACCTATGAAAGATGTCCTGTAGTAATTCCTGTTTAATTTGCTGTTATGTTTATGTTTTTAAAACTGTACCTTTATCTAATTGATGACTAAATGTTCTTATAATGTTGCTTTAATCACTGTCGTCAGTCAAACGTCAGCTTCACAATCTGCTCAATAAAGCAGAATCTGAATATTGTTCTGTTGCTCACCATGTCCTTGTAGATCTGAAGACTCAGAGACATGAAAACACACTTTAGAAGCCAACTCATACTCAGACTATGCCCCAGAGCGGTCATTGAGAACAAATGCAGCCTTGAGGCAGGCTGTGCTAAAGTGTCTTTACTGACACTGCACTCTTTGCTTCCTTAACCTTTAACCTAAACCATATTTTGTGTCTGTTCTCCTTTCTCTCTCTTGACCCACACTTTCCTTTCTTTTCTAAATCCTTTCTCTGTGCCCTGTGCCCCCTGCTCTCTTCACTCTGCATATTCCACATCTCAACTGCAGTACTTCAACAATGAAAAATATGAAGCTGAAAGGTATGATGGTTTCCTAAAGATCTACGAGTCATCTTCTTTAAAAACCACATCCACACTCGCCATGCTAAACTTTGGTCAAAGTGCCATCTTCAGTGTCGGTTTGACTGCGATCATGTTGTTGGCGAGCAAGGGCATTTCAGCAGGTGAGTGAACCAGATTTCTTTTTGTGTGTGTGTGTGTGTGTGTGCAAAGGAGAAAGGATTTTCCAGCTTTTGTCAATTCACTCTGTCATGTTGATAGCATCCAGGTGTGGAAGTGCAGAATACATCACCTCACCTCTTTGCTCAAATTATTATTGGCTACAGCACAATTTTAAAAAGTTCATTTGGGAAAACAGAAAGCTTAAAGGTTTACAAAACAAAATTAAATTGACAGAAAGGAAAGTGCAAGTAAACTCATAACTAAACTGAATAATAGAAACTAAATGCCAGCAAAACAGCAAGGATAAAAAGTGGTATGAATAGGAAGTAAAACAGCCTTGATGCAGAAAATGAAATCACAGTGGGAAAAGAGAGAGAGTTAGTGTTGCATGTTTTGTTGGATTTCAAAGTAAGAACAGTAAAAAAAAAAAAAAAAATTCCAGATGTCCTATATGATTCAATAGGTGATTATATTATAATAGAGCTTGATTGTGTGCATTTCTGTAAGTTATTTGTTGATGTTTTTTAGGTACAATGACAGTGGGAGACCTGGTGATGGTGAACGGCCTGCTCTTTCAGCTCTCCCTCCCCCTCAACTTTCTGGGTACAGTTTACAGAGAGACGAGGCAGGCGCTAATAGACATGAACACACTGTTCACCCTGCTTGCCGTCGACACCAAGATCAAGGTAATTTATGTACCAGATGTGCACTTTTCCATTTTTGACAAGTAATTCATATTTTCTTAAAATCAAACAGAATATAGGATTCAATGTACATAATTTGCTTCAGATTTCAAAAATACCGTCCCCCAGTTTTTTCTTGCATGATGACACATCCATAGATTATTGCACAGCAAGATTCAAACACAACACTGTGTTATTATTACTTTAGTGGCATAACAAGGGTGCGCCCATGTGCTGTAAATAAGTGATACGTTTCAGTCAAACATAGTAATTACATGCTAGTGCATGCTTGATGTTACTCATGTGTTTCCTGATCTGTTGCCACTTGTTGTGTATGTATTGAAGCAGTGTTATGTCTAGAGGGATAATATGGAGCTAAGGAGTGATGTTGTTTGATTATTTATTTAGAGCTTTTCAACCACTTTTCATCATTTTCATTTGCGCTCATTCCAACCACTCTTTGCAGTTTTCAGCTTTATAGAATTATCAGTTTCTTTTGTTCATCTTACATCGGGCTTGCAGGTTACACAACATCTTGTTAAGGTTTTCCAGTTTTTTATTTTGTTTCACAAGGTAATATAAAAGGTTTAAAATGATAAATCCAGCTATGATAATATAGAGCAAGACAATGTATGGAATTAATTTGATTATTCAAGTTTCTGCTTTCTAAAAATGGTGAAAAATGCCTCATTCTTCTAGAGGCCTTTATGCCAAACAAAAATTCAAAATGCAATTTGTTTGCTTGTTGTAATATGTTAATTGAATGTGTATGTCTAGTCACATATGACGTGTAGTTTGGTAAAGACAAAGTATTTTTTTAATCACACTTTGGTTATGTTTATATGTAGCTGAGTATCTTTGAAAACAGAGATTTCCCCCTCTCCATTTAAAACAAACAAAAAAAAAAAAACCTTGTGCAGACGTGATCATTTTTGGAAAACTCAGCGTTTATACAGTGCCGTATGTCTATACCGTCAAGAGCATGCCAGGCCTGTAGATGGCAGTGTAGTGGGACGATTGAGTACCATTACCCAATCACAATCCTGAAAAGAATCACAACAAAATGTTACTTCCGCTATGAACCTATGGAGATATAGTTTTCCTTGTTCCGCGTTTGAGACATGTAACCAATGCAATGCAGATGGATGAGCCGGTGACTTTTTTTTTTTTACAATCACAAACTGCTTTTCTGATGTTACATAGGCGATGAAAAAAGGTTTGAACTCTCAGTCAAACCATGTTAGTTCTGTAGTTGTTAACAGCTGCGTCTGTTTTTCAGTCATGTTTTGTCTTTAGTTCGTGGAGACCGGTGTGCACGGACATAAATGATGACTTCATTGACCCTCTACTGAACTGGACAGAACAGAGAAAGGATAAACAAATAAAATAAACAAAATATGAAGTAGGACAATGTGGAAACACCTCATTAAAGTCTTATTTTATATCAAGTAAATACACGAAGATCCTGTTAAGCAGATGTAGTGGCGCTAATTTGCTGAGATGCTAATATTCACTACCAAACTTACTTATTTTCTCATTTAATCCTTGTAACTTCACTTATCAGCTCCATCCTCTTCATCTAAACTGGATCATCACATGTGAACTTGATAGAGTATTTCCTTCATCTGTCTGTTTTCATGTCTCCCTCTGCTTACATGCAAACACGAAAACGGAGATTTGGTGAAATCTCCACTTTGGCGGGAGTTTTTAGTAACCTTCATTTTTGGTGCGCATCATTGTTGTGTAAATGATAGAAACAAATGCAGAGAAAAGTGTCCATTTTCAACAATCCCTGGTTACGTGTAAACAACCTCTTTGTCTTCAGTGCATGTAGCCAAAAAAGCATCAGTTAAAATCTGAAATTGTCCTCAATGTTGGAAAAAATCTGTTAGATTTTTTGCCCCTATTGCCCAGCTCTATGGTAATATAGAAGTTTATTTGTTTTGTTATGTTGGTGGTAGGACTATACAGTATGACAATATCCATGATTTATCTTTAGAAAAATACACTTTCTTGTGTTAGACCTAGATGTTGCTTATCTATGTGGCAACAATATAGGGAGGAAAATGTACTCAAGTATCAAATAAGAAAAGACAATCAAATATAATGAAGCAAAGTATGGTTATTTTAATTATTTTTAATTGACTTTCTAGAGCTTCATGCCATGGTATAAAATGACCTATTCTGAGATTTTACATAACCAGCCTATAGTTTGTGCACACACTCAGTTGCAGTGCAGTAAGTGACTGAATGCTGTTACGTTGTAGTATTTAGTTCAAAACATAGCCCTGAACTTGTCTGTACCTCTGCAACCTTGAAGCTGTTATGTTCTGTGTGTTGTACAGCCACACAGATCTGATCAGGGACATGGTATGGTAGTTTTTCTCTACCTTTACTTAATGAAGACTGATTTTGTGTAAAGGAAAAAAGAAGTGAAATTATGAGAAATGCATCAGCCTCATTGGCTGTGTGTACAGGGCACTGATTCAGACTGACTGCTTGTTTTTGGTAGCCTCTAAGATTTTCTGTAAAACTTTTCCACATAGTGTTTTTACCATTAACGCCATTCTTCAAGTGGCTGCACTTGTGTGTACTTGTGAATCATCTATGGGCGACCACGTTAACAGTGAAATTTACAGTTATCACTGGTGGTTTCTTTTTGTGTATAAGAGCAGATGGTAAGTTACTTTAGCTGAAGCTCATGGGGTAGAAGGTGAGTCACTGGTCAGTCGTGGGAGCGGCGATGGCAGCTTGCTGTGAGCCTGCTGGTTTTAGCTGTAAATGATTTTGTTTCCTTCAATTATTAATATATTGTTGTTGAACTACCTGAGATTCATTTTTGCATCAGCTTCATTTGCATAAACATCACTCTGCCTGGGATGCAGCGCTATTTAATAAAACCCTTCAGCTCTCTAATGGGACTCAGTAACATCTACCACCCATAAATAAACCTGTGATACTTCCCCAGCAGTTCTGTTGTTGCCACCAAATGTCCAACAGTAGAATAAAATCATAAGTCTTGCTAGAGTTATAGCATGCTCCCATCATTTGTATCGTTTGGTGTAAGGTGGTTGTAAAACTCAGTCCAAAATGTCTTTTTCTTCTTATGACTTTCCAACAAAATCTGACTTGTTTTTGCTAGCATTTTGAGTTTTTAGTCTTGGCTCCTGCAAATCGTGAAGCTCAATGATGTCGCCAACAAATAGGTGCGGCCTCCACAGCAATTAACAAGAAGCAGCAAACCATGAGAAATTATGGTACAACTAAGAGCTTTATGCTTTTCTTCTTTACACTTCCCAAACATATTTGAAACCAACATAGTAATAAATTGAATTCCCAGTGTTAAATTTAAACGGAGATTTCAGTTCAAGGTGCAGTACATTTGCAAAATTGATATTGTAGTGAAGTTGAGGATACTGGAACAGAAACCATATTATAGTCCATTTTTCACCTCCTCCTCAGAGGTTGACATAAAAGACATCCAAGTACAGTTGTATGGTCCTGATTATTTTAATATTTGCATTATTTTAATGATGAATAATGATAATAATGAATAATGATGATAATGATAGTAATCATAATGAATAAAAACACATGTTCAGAGGGAATCTAGTCTTGCAAATACTGATTCTGTGAGACCCATAGTCTTTGCAAACTCTTGTAGTCTGTAACTAAGAGCTCTCTGGCGTATGACACACTGCCTTTATCTGTTCTAGGATGTCAGACTTTGAAAAGACCTAAGTCTTCCAGTGTAGTGTTAGGCAGTGCAAATGTGCGCCTGCCACCTAACAATATGAATGCCTTTCCCATCTCCAGTCTGTAATTACAGCAGGAAAAATGAATCCGTCCATTTATTTTCCACTCTTCAGAACTCGTCAGTGAACAGGCTCAGCAGAGTAAAAGTATAAGAAATGCCTTAACCTCACTGGCTGTCTGCACTGGGCAGTGATTCAGATTGATGACCAGTGACTGCTTGTTTTTGGCAGTCTATGAGCATTTTCTATGAGCCTTTTCCAGAAAGGGTGTTTTGCAGTTAATGGCATTAATAAAGTTGCACTTGTGTGTGCTTGTAAATAAACTGTGATTGTCCACAGTAACAGAGAGGAATCTGCAATCATCACTTTTGTTTCTCATTGTGTATAAGAGCAGATGGTAAGTTACTTTAGCTGAGGCTCAGAGGGTAAAAGGCGAGTCACTGGTCAGTCGTGGGAGAGGAGATGGCAGCTTGCTGTGAGCCTGCTTGTTTTAGCTGTAAATGTTTTTTTTTTCCACAGTTGTTGAGTTGTTTTTTTTTTTAACTACTTCAAGTTTGCTTTTTGCTTTTGCTTCAATTGAATAAACATCACTCTGCCTGCAATGCTGCAGTCTTTTACATCTTTGAGTTCTTTAATGGTACCCAACATCTCCTGTCTCAATATGAAACTGTGACACGTATGAGTTGTATTAGTAAGACATGTCATTGCTTTAATTTTTTTTTTTTTTTTTACACAACTCGATTGCCCTTCTTCATCGACACACTTAAGTGCAAATGTGTGTCTGCCACCTAACAATATGAATGCCATTCCCATCTCCAGCCTGTAATTACAGCTGGAAAAATGAATCTGTCCAGTTATTTTTCACTCATCAGTAATACTCCTCTCCATTGTGATTCTGAGTGGAATAGCACTGCCCAGCAGGCCATTACTGTCTGACTGCTTTTTTTCTTTTTTTTTCTTTTTTTTTAATAAATCAAACACATCGGCCTATTATGTAGATGTAAAATAATTTAAAACTCCCCCTCACTTGAAACTGCTCCACAAAATAAATTCCAAAAAAAAAAAAATCTTTTTTTTTCATGTTGGGGGACAGGGGATGTGAAATTATCATCTGGTTATACTAATGGACTGTGAGTTATTTGTATTAATTGGCTGAGGTGGATTGTGGGTGATTATGTTGCTATTAGGTAGTATAGAAATAGAGCAGAACAGGCTTTTACTGTCAGGGTAAGAACGGTGCTTTATTCACTGCTGACCTTGGCTGCATGGCAGCACCGTGCTTGAGCTCAGTATGTACTGAAAGTTTTCACGCCTATTGATCCTTCAGTCACCATGAAGGGCAGCGTGTGAAGACTCAGACAGCCTTTTGAAACAACCTCCCAAATTTGCTCTCTGTGCCTCTGCTGTATGCAGTCTGTGTAGGCTGTGTGTTCCAGCATTAACCCCCTTTACAAGGTGTTGGAGTAACATTGCATCATGCCCGGCCTCATCTGCCAATGGCTGTTCTGTATCCGTCTTCTCTCTTTCCGTTTCGCTTGTCTAAACTCTCTGATGGTTTTCTCTAGGAGAAGGATCTTGCACCAGTCTTAACCATCACACCACAGGAGGCTACCATTCGCTTTGAGGATGTCTACTTTGAATACCTGGAGGGCCAGAAAGTCTTGAATGGAGTGTCATTTGAAGTACCTGCTGGGAAGAAGGTGGCTATAGTTGGAGGCAGCGGGTCAGGGTAGGTAACGTTGGCTCATTTGTATGTGCAGCCAGTGATATCACCAGATATCATCAGTAGTAGACTGGGGGGGTGCAGTACACAGACAGAGTGATGCTGACGATTTGTTCCATGTCTGGTTGCAGGAAGAGCACCATTGTGCGGCTCTTGTTCCGCTTCTATGAGCCCCAGCGGGGGAACATCTACATAGCAGGGCAAAATATTCGAGACGTCAGCCTTGAGAGCCTGAGGAAGGCTTTAGGAGTCGTCCCACAGGTCTGTGATTCAGCAACACAATAAGATAAATAAAAAAAAGATGAATAAAAGCCAAACATTAAAAAGTCCTTTGATCAACATCACATAGATTATTTTTATATTTGGACATCTTTATTACAAATATGGAATGTGCATATGTGCAAATTTAAGAAGTAAGTAGGATATGTTTGGTAGTGGTTTTTGGTAATTACATACAAGGACACAATATAGAACAACGTAACAATAGTTAACAACAGCATTTGAAATAAGCTAAATTCAGTAAAGCTTTCACTGCAGTGAGCATACAGGCTGATCTGAACAGATGGTACATGAACTGTATTTTTGTCATTTGCGTTCGCTCTCTTTCTCCCTCCTACCCTTGTCTTTTTTATCTGCAGTCCTCTGTTTCTGTCTGTGCTGCAATAAAAATATTCTCTGAAGCCTCATTTTTTTCTCTGTGTTGTTGTCAGGATGCCGTTCTGTTCCACAACACCATCTTCTACAACCTGCAGTACGGTAACATCAACGCTACACCAGAGGAGGTGTACCAAGTGGCACGTCTAGCAGGCATCCATGATGCTATCCTCAGGATGCCTCATGGCTATAACACCCAAGTTGGGGAACGGGGCCTCAAGCTGTCAGGTTTGTTCCAACATTATGTCGACTGTTTAAATATGGTCTCCTCTGCACAAGCAAGTAAAAGAGCTGTGTGTTTTGTGTATTTGTTTGGATTGTGTACTAAACAAAAACCATTATAGCTCACAACCTGGAACCACGGTGCTTGGTTCCTTTACCTAATAAATGATTCTTAAAATGATCAAAATCTGTAACTCCATAGCAACCTGACAGACTGGAAGATACTGTGAAAGACATAAAGTGAGACTTAAAGGTGGGGTCCGAGATGTTTTCCTGGAGCATTTTTTACTATATTGCTTAAAATCCCCTTCACACCCCAATTACAACCAATTAATTAAATGCTCTAACACAAAAATGAAAAAATGTAGTCACCTGTGGAATGGAAAGGACTGAAAAAACACCATCCAATCATTTTGAGCGCCCACTCAAAATGATTGAACGGTGATTTGTCTATCAAACTCAACTGCCATTTGTCCATTCCCCCTCAACCCTCTGCGTGTACCCCTCTTCGAGCATGAATCATGCGTTTTCAGAGGCGTGGAGCAACTGTACAGGAAACGAAGCCAGAGCTTGGCTATATTAGTTATATTAGGGTGGAAACTTCACCGGCAAACTGTTTTGTCACTAATATAAATCAGTAGGAAATGTAACCTTAGCCAGATAGGTATGAACTGGTGCTGTTCTGTTCTGTAAGAGCGGGGGTGTTGGAGGAGACTGAATGAGGTATGCATGGATCCGCGGGCCGGGGCTGTAGCTGGTGTCGGAGCCCGAGCCGGGGCTGGGGCCGGAGCCGGAGCCGGAGCCGGAGCCCAAGCCTCAGCTGGGGTCGGAGCCGGAGCTGGGTCCGTAGCCGGAGCCAGAGACTGAGCCAAAGCTGGGTCTGTACAGGCTGGAGCCGGAGGCTCAGCCGGCGAATTGTTGCTGTGCAGTGCTCGTGAACCCTTGGGAACAAGTGTTACGCGTTCCAGTGCTTTGGAGGGATGTCTGAAGAAAGGGGTTTGGACTATTGAATTGAGTATTTTCAAAATGTAGCTATTTTGTTTTTCTCTTTGTAATGCATGGAGGTTTTAATGGTATTTTGCTTTACAGTTCAAGTCTTGATTTTTTTATTATTACAAAAGACTGAATAGTATTTCACTTGTATCATCGCTCTGCAACTCATTTAACCCACGTAAACACACAGTGTGAGCACTTTCACTCAGCATTCAAGATGCAATTACAGGCAGCGCAGATTTCTTTATGTGGAGTGACTGTGTGAGTGAGAGAATGGACAACATAAAGACATGACTAACTTCCCATTCATTTTGCTGCTGCTGTGCATGACAGCTACCAATGAATTTGTGAGAGGAGTGGTTGGAGGGGGTGGGAACAGCCTAGGGGTCCATGAGGCCCCTGACTTCCTTCAGTGCTGCTTTTTCCATGGCTGACAATACTTACATCTGCTGAACACCAGTTACTTTCAAGAAGTCACAGGTAGCTGATGTAATGAGGGCCAAGCCAGTCACAATGTGAGAGATGTTTGTGTCATGGTTTTTCTCCACAATTAAATAAACAGTCTCTTACCTGCTTAAAGGTTGTTGCATTGGTACCGTCACACAGTGTTTCATGCAGCTATCAATTGAGAGGCCAAGGAGAGAACCTGTCGTCACATTTCAAACCTTTGACTTTGGTCTGGTTTGCTTTCATTCATGGTGTCTTTTTTGTTTTAGGTGGTGAGAAGCAACGTGTTGCCATCGCCCGAGCAATATTAAAAAACCCACCCATCCTGCTGTACGACGAAGCAACGTCTTCCCTTGACTCCATCACAGAGGAGGTGTGGCTTACAGTTCATAAACACATACACCCTGGTGGAAATGGGCATGCATATGTAACATACGCTCAAATGCCCATTCTTGGCTACACATACCACCTCACTGTGCCTTCATGCACATTTAACAGAACAAACACCCACTCAGTCACCTGCTGTAGGTGCACAATAATTCCACTCTCTACTGCATCACATACCTGCTGTGACATACACTACACCCCCCAAACACACACACACCTCCCCCATGTTCTCCTTTGCCACCTGCCGCTGTTTTCTCCAACCTAATCTCCAGCTCAGCTTAAAACCCTGTCTTTGTAAATGTTACATTTAATGAAAAAGTTCGGCATGCCCTCTCTGAACTTCAGGAAAAACAGTTGGGCAGTTGATGTGGTTGTTGATGAGGTTTTATGTTGCTTCTTATCATGATAGTGTCTCTTAATCATCATATGTAAACAGTAGAAAGAAAAGCATATGAAGGCGGATGTTGCTGAGCAACATTGTGTTGACTTACTGTAGCTCCTTCAAATCAAAGGTTTAGAGTACATTTCATATATATCCTGTCATTCATATTGTTTTTTCTTCTTATTTGTGCCAACTCCCATTATTGCAAACCTTAGAAACTATTTTCACTTGGATTAAGGGATCCTGTTGTAAAGTTTATTTGTCCTTTTGTTCTTCTAGAACATTCTGAGTTCAATGAAGGAGATGGTGAAGGACAGGACATCGGTGTTTATTGCCCACAGGCTTTCTACAATTGTAGATGCAGACGAGATCATAGTGCTCAATGAGGTAAGAAGCCGTCCACTTAGTTTTTACTTGATCTCTCACCTTCCCTGATCAGAGCTTCTAGCTGTAATGTCAATTTAGTAAGATGCAGATTATATGATGGTTGTCGCGGCATAAACACATACAGTGTTAATTGCCAGTCCAATTAGACAATTTTGCACTGAGGAGAAGGATGGTGACCCGCCCTCTGGATGACCCACAGCGCTCTGTCTGGCAGCAACAAGAATTTAGCAAGTAGCTCCAGTTTCATTTATTTTCAGTTACCTTTCTTGAATGTACGTGATGAAAACACACTTTGTTTAGCTTTTCTCATTAACTTTAACAACAACAGGGCACTGTTGGTAGAAGTGGATGTATTATTTTCTCCATAAGGGCTCATTAAAGCAGTCAGACTCGACTGGCTGTTTTGGTCAGATGGCGTGTCTTGTTTGTCTCAGTGACTAATAATGTATGGGCCAGCTTCCCAGACACTGATGAGGCCTTATGCAGGACTGAACATGTCTTTCAATGGAGATCTTCATTCAAATGATTTTTCGATGTTGTTTCTGGTCAAAGTTAGTTAAGTTGGGTTGACGGTGCCATGGAGACACAGACAAGTTTAACAGTGAAAGAGTATAAATATCCATGCATATGTAATATGCAGGGGTTGAACACCGAGGCACAAATAGATTGAGTGAAGTCTGTTATTAGATGGAGAGGACAGTTAATATGAAATGTAACGCAGGTGAAGTGACATTTTCCACCACTGCTTGACTCAGATATAATAAAATAAGAAGAGGTTCCTTTGAACTGCGCCAAGTGAGCATGTGCCATTCCATGTTTCTACAGTCAGATGGCAGGGATCAGAGGGTCGTGGCGAGGAGGCATGTTTGCGTGTAATGTCGCCATGGCGTTTGCTGGTGTCACCAGCAGAGGACTGCCTGGGGTGCTCATTAAAATAACGAGCGGAAGCAGTCACATGCTCATCTTGGGTGCACTAAAGATGATGCCAACACCTCTGCATGCTCATGGGAGGTGGGGGGAGGGGGCGCCTTCATTTGTGTTTGACTGTGTGGGAGGGATGTGTATTCAGTGTGTGTGGATGTGCGTGTGTGTCTGTGAGTCGTGTTTTTTGCAAGAGCAATGCAACAGTTGTTGGGGAGGCGGCAGGGTTTGTAGTGGGGAGCTGACTCTCTGCAGAGAGTGTGGTCAGTGTTGTGTGATCATCAAGTGACGCTAACTATATATAACTTCTTGCCCCATCATTTCTATCTTTTTGCCAGTTTTTGACTCCTTTTTTTCCTAAATGCTTTGCTTCGTTGCCAGGGTAAAGTGGCAGAGCGCGGCAATCACCTCACCCTTGTCAGCACCCCTGGCAGCTTATACGCAGACTTGTGGAACACCCAGAACAGCAAAATCGTGAACAACAGCACGAGCTTGCTGGAGCCGCCGGCTGAGCGCCTGTCCCAGAAGGAGGAGGAGAGGAAGAAACTGCAGGAGGAGATCCTCAACAGTGTGAAGGGCTGTGGGAACTGCTCCTGCTGAGAGAAGCTGCCACCTCCATCTCTTTTCTTCCCGCACAGATGGCCTACACTGGAATCCCTGGTTTGTGGGAAGGAGGGGGAACATCCCCGTAACCCACTCCCACTCCGGCCAAGCCTCCACCCATGTGACTATCTCTCCTCCTCCTGTTAATAAAGGCCATTGCTCGCCAAAGTGAAGGAGGAGGAGCAGAACAGGGAGCAAGTGTGTTTAGCACTGGCTGGTGTCCAGAGATAGAGCTTCTATGCCAGTTGCCTCAGCTGAAGCCAAGCATAAGAGACCTCGTATATCACATACGTGTGTGAAAGACATCTGTTAGTCAACATGGTTGCCCCCTCCTCCTCATTTTTGACATCAGGTTTATTGACATTTTCTATTGCACTGGGAACAGATGAGAGTACACGTAATGACTTACGCATGCCTTGATGTGGCCACAAAATTTGTATTGATTTAATTTTTTTAATGATTTTCAACAATTGAACCACTAGCTTCTTTTTATAATGAATGTGCACATTGTTATATTGTGCAACCAGTTTATCACATTTAAAATGTGGAATTATAAATTCAGTACATTTTCTCACAACACTTTTTTGCCAAAGCTGAGATTTTAGTGTTTTGGTTGTGATGTACACATATCCATAACATGACTTTTAAACAGTGTTTTAAAATAAACCTCTGAAGTCCTCTTGCTGAATCACAAATGATGTGGATATTTGGATTCATGAACATACACAACAGCTCCCCAGTGAATTAAGAGTATGTTACAGTCATGGAAGTATAACACTGACAGAGTTACTAATAAATCATGAATGGTTTTCACCACAAATGGAGCCACAGTGCGAGACGACTTGAAAGCCTCCTTTGGGAGCGTTTTCCTGTCATATCATTTTGCTTTGTTTGACGGGTCTCTTCTAATGAAAAGTTATGTTTGGCGTTTTAACAATGCTAAGACAGGTTTTTGGGTTGTCTGATCAGACTGTGTAGACCTCTCCCTGAAGCTTACATGTAAATGTTAATATTTAAAGACCAACACTGCGAGTTAGTCCTCATTTTCCGAGGACTGATTTGGCTGTGATACGCACATTTTGGTAGAAATCTTGCTATATTATATCTGTATATGAAAAGAATATTAGTTGTCAACACACTATGTTCAGCCTGTTTGATATGTCATGTTCTGATACATGTTGACTGTGTGGTTTAATTGAAGCCTAATTAATAAACACTGGCTTTTGTCTAAGCAAAGAGGTTTCTTTATTCTCTTTTTCATAAATATGGTTAGACTTGGTGGTGTTTGACAACGTAAATTAAAAAACAACTTAAGATATATTAATCATCTGCTCTGAAGAAAACTATTTCATTTAGTCAGATACTTTAAAGTATAAATTACACATGATCATGTCAGAAATTGAGTGTGAAAAGCTGACCTGATTTCTGCGTCTTCCACTGAACAAATTTAACTTCTATTACTGAGGCTGAAGTGTCAAAGCCACAAATATAATAATGATCATCTCAGACTCTCATTGTGTCCATTCTTTAGTGGACTGAATGACAGCAAATTCCCCTCAAAACCCTCTGCAGGTGCCTGGACCGTCCTCTGGGACCACGTACATGAGACAACACTCTGTGAGGCCTTTCTGCAGGATTATAATTGAAGCTGACAATAACAAAAACATTCGCATAACGTGACAGACCAAGCCCTGCTGTGCTGCATAGTGAAGCCTCCACCACCTCCTGAGGAAGTCACACATTATAGATGAAAGTAGACTTTGATAGAGGCCTGCTTAAAAGGAAACCAACTGGATGATTACTGGGTGGATGGGCCTCCTTTCATGCGTCAGATGTCCAAGCAGATGAGTTGATGTTAATGGCGTCCTTCTAATCTAACCTAGGAAGAGATTATGAGACTATTCATTAGTGATTCCCAACAACGTTCAGCTGCTGCCCCTAACGGGTTATTCGCTAATTATGCAGAGAACATAATTCACTATGATCAGCTCAGGTTCTGCAAAAAAAAAAAAAAAAAAAACCTCAGATACTGCACAGAGCAGTCTGCTTTTTTTCCCTTCTTTATACTGAGGCAAAGCTTGTGTGTGTGTGTTGAGACATTCAAGGACATAACTATTGAAGTACTGAAGTTAGAACATTTCACACAAACCTATACAATGAGGATATTTTCTTTCTCTCTTATAATGTGTAAAACAGAATGACGCAATTGTTTGTCTACCCTTAATTGTTCTGTAAATACTGCATGTGACTCTTTCTGCTGTGAGATGTTTGTATTTCTTTAGGAGGTAATGAGGAAGCCTTCTCGCTGGTTGCCATGCAGCTATCAAACAACAGACACACAAAGGCCTCTAATAACGCCCTTAATATGGACCGCAGCAGGAGGGCCAGCCTTAATGCAAACCACCACTTTCTACTGCAGGAAAGATTTCCAAAGAAAACGCTGCTGATGTGCAGAGAGGATGATGTCTTCCTGTTTAGCGCCTACTCGTTCTGACTATATTATGATCATATTCAGTTTGGTTTTAATATGCAGATCCTGCCTGAGGTGCTGCATCTATGGTCCCATGACATCTATTGAGAGGGTACAGGTGATAAGAGGGGTTCAGCCACACACGTCAATTCCCCACTGACCCTCCCGTGGCCTGTTGCTGAAGTTTGCCAAGCTCTTTTTTATCATGATAACAAGCAGAGCAGGCTGAGACTCAGGGCGATCCACTGCACCAGACAGCCAGCTCACTCCTACCTCACTACAATGGAACTAGTATGTGGCCAAGGGCGTCTACGCCTTGATAAATATGCATCGGTGCCTCAGAGAAGATGTAGTTATTTCCACCGTTTTGTGTGGGAGTGTAAATTTATGTGTGTAATCCCTGTGTACTATATCAGTGCTCCTAGTCAAAATGAGAATGAATATTCACACATGCATCAACTTGCACACACGCGAACACATGATCTTTGAATAAACTCAACGCCAACATACAGGTAGTTAGTATTACTATCCCTGTACATGCACAATTCAGCAGATGATGCAACCTCTGAATAGAGCTCAGATGATCCAGGCCGCAGTACGCCTGCTGCAGATACAACTTGTGGATCTCTTATGCATTTAAATGTGTCTTATGCTCACAGGCAGAGGTCATCTTTTCTTTAGTACAATGAACACAGCTGAACAATTTCAACATATGCTCATGTTTTTTTTGTTTTTTTTGGGGAAAATGTATACAATAAGTTTCGAAAAGTTGCATCTTAACAGGTTTGCAAACGATAAACTAGTAATTTGTCTTAACAACGTACCAAACAATAAAACAAAGGAAAATTAAACCTGTTGGACATGAGAAGGTGTTAAAGGAGTTTAGGACAGACTCATCAGGGGGAATCCACCCACAACATATTTTACTGAGCACATTAGTGAAGTAGATGATGCACAGTTGAAGGTGGACATTAGAGCAAAGAGGCATGTCAAAGGTCAGTAGATTAGTGACTGACTGTGTGGTTGTGTATAAATGTCTGTCAATTTACTGTCAAGTAGAAAATGTCCCAGTAGCTGCCGTCACCGAATCCCACAGGAGTTGATCCATTATTCACTGTCTGCAGAGTGATGACATTATCATCACTGTCGATCTTACTGGTGTGGACATTATCAGGCCTTAATCAAGAAGTAATCCAATTAAAAACTGTGTAGCACAGCATGAGAGTTACTTTCAGATTAAAATGGACTGTTTTTGATTTGATGACTGCTTTCTGAAATAACTGTGTTTTTGCAGTGTGGAAAAAAAACAAAAACAAAACTGTACATACTAGTGTCTACAGGGTTTCCAGAATTTTACACTGACCTTTCTGTAAATTAATCACAACAATTTATTGTAATTAGAAAGTATGGGAAAATACTGTGTTTTTAACAACACATTTATTTACCACAAGCACATTTTGCAGTTCAATACTACAATTTCTACAGCAAATTAACATCTTACTTTTCATGTATGTGAAGGTAATATGTAAAAAACGGCTTATCTGGTATATTTAGTTAATTGCTGAATTAAAGGCCTACTTACAGCTGAAATAAAACTACCACCTGCATAAGGTTTGGGATCTGCCTTATAATGCTTAGATTATATATTCATTACTTAAAATCTATCCAAATAAGGGCAATGTCTGGAAAAAAATTGACCCAAATGTACTTAATATATAGTTTTTCCTACACATCCATATACCATGACAGTTTGACAAACAGTAGAAAAACACATTTACTGATGATATACCAACACTTTACCAGACTTTAGAAACTGCTTTGTGTCCTGATTCATCAGAGTCCAAGGAGTGTCTGGAAATGTATACAAGAAACAGAATACAACGTATTAACAGATACATAGAGTTTATCACCATCCATTGCTTTACAAAATGATGGACAAACATAAAGTGCATTTAAAGTAGATTCAAATGTATTAAACAATGAATCTCATGTACTTGCAATGTAACCTGAATATTTAAAACAAATAAATAAATAAGTTCATTCAAATTTAATTAAATTCACACCGTGTTTCACAAAAAACTACTTTAAATTAGTATCTGGAAATGTATATTTTATATCTACTAAAGCTCTATGTAAAATATAGTTCAATTTACTTAAATAATTTCAGTACAATGCATTTGTTTTTCAAGAAAGTAAAATATATTCAATTACATCAGGTGCCACTTTTATGCCACAGTTTTGTTCTCTTCACTACTTCTCCTCATTAACATCTTTCTCAGTTTAGATTTACATTTTTACTGAAACAACTTTTTAATCATTAAAGCATCATTTTTCAAGTTTATTGTTAGAATGTTGTTTTTTTAAACTGCAGTTGATTAGAAGTTGAAACAATAAATGACTAAAATATGCATATTTATTGAACAAGTATTTATTCAACCCAGTCTTTTACTTTTATAGTGTATATGATAAAAGATAAGACTTAGGATAAGAGGTTTTATTTGTCACATGCACAGTTACATGTATATCCTTTATTTAGCCAGGTTAAAAAAAAAAAAAAAACTAACTCATTGAGATTACAAATCTTTTTTCCAAGAGTGACCTGGCCAAGAAAAGTTGCATAACACAGTTTCTGACAAGATAAGACATAATCAACACATAATACAAAAAACTTACAATCAGTAATTACAAAACAATCATTTGTGCAAGTTTAAAAACAGTTACATTGACCAAGCTCATTGATTTCACACTCTTAAAATAGCTTTAAATTCACCTAAAGTAACAAGTTCAGTTATACAAAGAACAATGCACAGTGAACTATATTTGTGTACCTGCACATTCCACATGCAGCACGCAAGATAATACATATGTGTGTGTGTGTGTGTATATATATATATATATATATATATATATATATATATATATATATATATATATATATATATATATATATATATATATATATATATATATGTATATGTATATGTATATGTATATGTATGTATGTATATGAAAAATGTCAACTTAAAGGGGTGGCTATAATATGTACAAATAATTTCCAGTATTCCAGATATGTGAATAAGGACCCAGATATGCCACTAAAGAAAATGTGAGCGTTGACAGAAATGGTTAGACCAGTGTTTTTCAACCTTGGGGTCGGGACCCCATGTGGGTTCACCTGGAATTCAAATGGGGTCATCTGAAATTTCTAGTACTTGATAAAAAAAAAAAAAAAAAAAAAAAACTAACAACTTATTAGTAAAAATATATGGTGAGTTGAGAGAGACAATCCCAATACATAAGACATGACAAACTGAAGCTGAAACTGAAGCACTCTGGTTCTGTTTATCTTTCAAATGTTCATTGTGGTCAGTTTCAGATGCTGCAGCTCTTTCATAATTCATAGTTTGAGTTAATGTTTGTTCAGTATTAATTGTCAGTCTTGTAAATCCAAGCTGGGCTGACTGTACATATGCTGACCAAGGAAAATAAAATTCTCTCTTTGTGCAGTAATCTACACCTGGCTTTTCTGCCTCCAGCCACAATAATATTTGAAACATAGTATGGCATAGAATAGCAAACTATTACATGATCAAAAACAAATTAATTTTAGCAAAAAAAAATGTCTTAGTTTTGAATGTCTGGGGTCGTCAGAAATTTGTGATGTTAAAATGGGGTCGCGAGCCAAAACAGGTTGGGAACCACTGGGTTAGAGACAGGTAAAGAGATGACAATACAATGAGAAAAATGACTCTCCAAAGCCCAGACCAGATGTGTGTAAATGTGGTGCCTTGAAAAGCCCAGTGCTGTACCACTGGATTTGGAAAGAGAAGCTATCGAAGTAGAGCGAACGCCTGAGGGCAAGGCCTCTGTGAGGAGATATTGTGCTTGTTCTGGTCGTGGCCTGCCATTCTGTGGTCTTTATTTCCAGATGGATCCTCAGTAGTGAACCTGCATGTACATTTGAGGATCATTGTCTGAATCAAGCTCGGTCTTACAGAGCTGACAGGTCAGACCAAATGGCTTTTTTTTTTGGGCACTGTTTGGGCAGACGCTGTGGGGCTAATGCAAAGATGAACACATGCAGGTTAGAGCTGCCATAATCTTATTGGACATTTCATAGTGACTGTCAAACCTGGTGAGCACCAAAGACTGAATCATTTACATTCTAGTCTCCACTCCTCACAGCCTTTAATTTTACATGTGCTTGAATGCCACAGTCACCTCCTGTAGATTTGTTTAAATAGTAGTTAACCTGCGTTACTGAGAGACTGCACATCTCTCACATTCAATTCAGTCAAGCATCTATTACAGCAGCTTAAATTACACAAGACAAAACCCAAAACAAAAAAGAAAATCATCCAAGTGGTGTAAAACTAACAAGAGAACCAAGAGTGGAAGTAAAGTTAGTAGACTTTGCAATTAGCCATACCATAAATACTAAAAATGCTCTGTTTCCAATGGGTTACAGCTACAACATTATACATGGAGATGAAACTCACTTTAATCACTTCCTGTTCATTAAAAATATTAATTACTTTCAACATGAGACAATGACATCAACGCAAAGACTAAAAAAAATAATCTATTATTATTACACTCTCTCATTTCAATCTCATATTAATAATATCACCCATTTAGCCTATTTCCACCTGCGCAATATCTCCCATCTCTGTCCATCCCACTCACTCAACAATACTGCAATTCTGGTCCATAGCCTAGTCACATCCCGCCTAGACTACTGCAACTCCCTTTTATTTGGTTTACCAGACAAATCTCTTCATAAACTGCAACTGGTTCAAAACTCTGCTGCATGCATCATTACCAGAACCTCTTCCATGAGTCACATAACACCTGTCCTGCAACAACTCCACTGGCTTCCTGGTAAATTTCACATCATATAAAATTCTACTTCTCACCTTCAAGGCCCTAAACCACCTTGCCCCTCAGTACCTCAGTAACCTCCTCCACATAAACATTCCCACCCGCAGTCTCAGGTCATCTTCATCTGTCCAACTCACCCTCCCACCTGCCCGCTTGACTACCATGGGGTCCAGAGCTTTCAGCCGCTCAGCCCCCCACCTCTGGAATGCCCTCCCGGAACACATAAAAAAACTCTGACTCTATTACCACCTTCAAATCCCAGCTTAAGACTATTCAGACAGGCCTACTCAACTCCATAATTTCACTTTTATCCACTGCCATTTTATGTACCTATATGTTTTTATATATGTATACAGGGTGGGGAAGCAAAATGTACAATATTTTGAGGCAGGGATTGAAAGACAGTGTATTACCAACTAGTTTATTGAAAGTCATGAGAATTTATTTGCCACAAGAAAATTTACATAATAGAAAATGTTTTTATTCTATGTGTCCTCCTTTCTCAATAACTGCCTTCATACACTTCCTGAAACTTGCGCAAGTGTTCCTCAGATATTCGGGTGACAACTTCTCCCATTCTTCTTTAATAGTATCTTTAAGAAAGTCAACATTGCTGTGTGATGTTCTATTGGTAGCATGTTCTAAAATGCCCCAAATAGCAGAATCCAGAGGGTTTAGATCTGGGCTAGAAGGCGGCCATAAACATGATTCCCAAAAATTGCTAAAGTTGAATTTGTTGCTGTTGTCAACAAGTGTTTTGGTGTTCTTGTGTAAGAGTTTAACTTCAAATCATATTTTACTGCATTTCTAACGGTCTTGTTGTCTACCTCAAGTTCAATTGCCATTTTTATCATGGATTTGGTTGGATCCTTTAGGATTTTGGATTTGAGAGCTTTAATAAAAGCTTTGGTACGTTTTTTGTTGCTTCCTCCACTTCCAGACTTTCTCGTAATAGTTTTGCTCATAGTCATTCTCTTCTTTACATTATAAACAGTCTTTATGGACACTCCAACTATTTTTGAAATCTCCTTTGGTGTGACGAGTGCATTCAGCAAATCACACACTCTTTGACGTTTGCTTTCCTGATTACTCATATGGGCAAAAGTTTCTGAAAAGGTATGAATAATAGTGTTAGGTATGATTATGACATCAATATATGTTTGGTTTCAAAACAATTGACGTAGTGCCTGCTGAGAAAAAACAACTAAATGTTCATTGTAAATTTTGCTTCCCCACCCTGTATGTGTAATTTTTATTTTAGTTTTAAGTTTTATTTATTTTTAACAACTTTGTACGGTGATCTTGAGTGTCCTGAAAGGCACCTATAAATAAAAGGTATTATTATTATTATTATTATTATTACTATTATCATTATTATTATTATTATTATTATTATTATTATTATTATTATTATTATTATTATTATGTACGCAGATACAAGCTTCCATGCTTATTTGTAACATATTACTTCATATATTCACTGCAGTAGTGATTACTTCTGTTTACGGTAAAGACGAGAAGAAACTCTGTAATTAAACCACTGTGAATATTTTCCACTCTTGTCAGCTTTGAGTTTTGTGATCAACTTGCAGTGCGAGTGAAGCTCGGAGGCAATTTGTCTGTTCCTTAACAACATCTGTAATGATGACTGCAGTTGGAAAAGTATTTTAAAGAACGTGGATATAAATTCTGTTATTATGGAGTTACTGAGATCATTAGCACGAGGCTTGTACTCCATGTGAAAAGAGAAAACAAGAACCTAATGGAGTAAATGCTGTTCAGATACTTTGAAGCGTCTTTAACATGTGTATTTTAGAGTAACACTGCACATGTAGATAGAGCAGATTTACACCACACATTTTGCATGTTTGTGTCCATGTGAAGACTGAATAATAACAGGACAAGTCTGTTTGTCTTTCACGTTAATGATGAGTGTGACAGAACTTATCTTTCTTTTATTGGAGTCCATTAGAATGCAATTATTGTACACAACGAGAAATAAAGTGCTTGGTTAAAATAAATTGTTTATACCTTAGTAGCTTGGCTTGACTACACATATAGCCCACTTTAAACATGTTGTCACATCTGATGAGATTGAAGACATTGGTATAATTATAGGTGACTGTGTAGGACAAATATATAAGGAAGTGCTAACAACTCTATCTATCTATCTATCTATCTATCTATCTATCTATCTATCTATCTATCTATCTATCTATCTATCTATCTATCTATCTATCTATCTATCTATCTGTCTATCTGTCTGTCTGTCTGTCTGTCTGTCTGTCTGTGGATATATATACATGGTAGTTAAATCAAGTATATTGTAATTTTGATTTTCCACTGTGCATATATATATATATATATATATATATATATATATATATATATATATATATATATATATATATATATATATATAATTTTTTACATTTTATCCTTTATGACATGTTTTTATTGTGTGGGTCTGATTAAGTCAATACAGGGCCATTTTTTTAAGTGTTATGTACATGCAACTCTAACCAGCCCTGTTTTATGTTAGATTCTGACTCAGTTGTCTTCATTTTTGGAGAATTTATTTGGTTTTCAGGATCCATATCAAGATTTCTTTACTGTTATTTTTCACTCTATTTAGGCTGAAATGAAATGATATTCTCACCACCATCTCACAGAGTAAATAGCAGTGTAATAAAAAGTAAGTAGTTATGTGACCTTAAAACAGGTCAACTTGTCTGAGGGAGTCTTAAAACCAAAAGATGTCCTTAATGGGAAAAATGTAAGATTTCCAAGGCCACCCTCCTCCATATGTACTGGTCCCGTCCCAGTTCATGAAGTACTGGTCAGAGGTTTTCAGTACTCTATCTTTGATTCTAAAAGTCAGGCTGAAACCAAACCCTCCGACTGCGTTGTTTGGCATTACTGAGGAGGAGGTACATTAACTTATGAAAAGCATCATACCCTGGCTTTTGTCTCTCTCTTGGCTAGGCGTGCTGTTTTGTTCAAGTGGAAAGATGCTGTCCCACCCACTCATGCACAATGGTTAACAGACGTTATGTCCTGCCTAAAACTGGAGAAAAGCAGACGCTTCAACAGTCGAATAGAATGTTCCAGAAAATTTGGGGTCCTAAGTGCAGCTTGATACCACCCCTTACACCCACTATCTAACCAGGAAATTTTAAAACATTCTTTTAGATGCATTCAACATTAATCAGATTGATGGCAATGACTGGGAAGGTGTTTTTTCAGGTTTCTTTAAGGTTCTTTTTTTCCAGCTTAGTTAAAGTTTTTGTTATACCCATGTCCATGCATTGATATCTGAGGTGTCAAACTCATTTTAGCTCAGGGGCCACATGCAGCCTAATATGTCAAGTGGGCCAAACCTGTAAAATAATAGCATAATAACTTATTACGAATAACAACTCCAATATTTTCTGCTTGCTTTTGTGCATAAAAGTAAAACTGAATTATGAAAACATTTGTTTACTTTCACAAAAAATGTGAATAACTTGAATAACCATGAACAACCTGAAATTTCTTCAGAAAAATAGGTGCAATTTTAACAATATTACACCTCAACTTATCAATGATACCTGTACATTACAGATCACAGTGGATCTACAAATGCATAAAACAATTAGTAACAAGCATAATATTGTTAAAATTGCACTTATTTTTCCTCACTTGTATGTGATTGTTCATGTTATTCATATTTTTTGTGAAAGGATAGTTTTGAATAATTCTACTTTTCACACTAAAACAAAGAAATTATGGAATTTTCATAATTTATAGGTTATTATGATAACATTTTACTGGTCTGACCAACCTGAGATCAAATTGGTCTGCATGTGCCCCCTGAACTAAGATGATTTTGACACCCTCGATTGTTAATGTCTTCAGTGTAATTTTTGTATTTCACAAATGCATCCCAAGGGCCAGATTGAACCCGGTGACAGGCCGATTTTGGCACACGGGTCATATGTTGGACATCACTGATGTACATGTTTGTGTATATGTGGATGGAAATGTGCAAAAATTTCAATAAAAAGGCCAACTGTGAATGCACAATGACAGAAAACTAGGAGATATTTCCACACATACTGCTGGAATAGGACTGGGACCTTTCAACAGTAAGCTGTAGAAAATATAACATGATAAATTATTTAGTGATACACTTCCGTGGAAATATCCAAGTCTTTTTGGTTTTTCATTGATTGTTTTCATTGATGGAGAGAGAGAGAGAGAGAGAGACCCTCGAGTCTACCCAAATATTGCTTGCAGTCCGGTTAAGTGTTATGAGTGGGCCTATCATCCAGCATAGGCATACATGAGTAGTCTATTCATTATTCATGTCATTGCAGCTGCCCTGTTATGATACCAGTCCTATTCGGAGAGGGCTACCTGATTTGCTCAGCGCGTCCGTCAGGCAATGCGTGGCCCTGCGTCGGCTGGCTGTGCGCGCGCTCATAGGTCGAACCGAGAAGAATCGGAGGGGGAGCAAGGGAAGCGCGCGCATACGAGACTGCGCGCCGCAAGGAGGGGGAGAGGTCCAGCTGCAAAAAAAAAAAAAAAAAAAAAAAAAAAAAAAAAAAAAGAAAAAAAAAAGGAAAAAAAAAAGAAAAATACACCGTGACAATGGCAACATGAAGCATCTCATGAAAGGTAGATAGGAGGAGAGGAGGCGCCGCGGATCGGGAGTTTCACAGGCGACGGTCCCTGCTCGTCCGGAGAAAAGCGGCGATTTTTTTAGGACATGCTGGCTGTCCTATAGCGCGTTTCCTGGAATACGAATTCTTCCGTAATTGAAAATGGAGCGGCGGGGGAGAGGAGCGTCGCGCTGTCTCCATCATTGAGAGGCGCGTCCACCTGCTATTACTGGAGGCCCGGGCTGCTTCTGCTGGTGGTGGCGGGGAGGGTGGGGGGAAACATGCAGGGGAAGTGTTTGCATTTCGGGGGAAAGACGCATCTCTGATACTGTCCAAAGCGGCTGAGAAGGATCCCATTGCGACGGGGGAAAAAACGCAGTTTGGGCGCATACGCTCCGGAGGTAGGCAGTGAAACGTTATTATGCTGCTATTCAGCGTGCCGTATGTATTTGAATAGGGAGCGAGCTCTATTAGGTATGCTCATGACAGCTTGATTTATACACACACTGATTCATATGTCTGTTTTCACTGATTTGATCTGATCGGACATTTTATTCAAAGGGAGAACACACCAAGCATGCGGTGTAGTAGCAGCCCTACCTCCTTGGGACAGCTGTCGTAGCCTACATTCATTCGTCTCTGCTCAATCGATTACCCATTCCCTGCGAAAAATACCCCCACTTATTTAAAGTACAGGCTCTGACCAATTCGCTTTAGGCTGAGAAATACAACACAAATACAGATGCCACGTGTGATCGTTTATATTGAAGCCAGTTGAGGCTCTATTACCTTCAATGTTATGTTTTGGAGACAAACACTGGCCTGTGGACGTCATTTTGAATCAACGTTATGCATACCGAGTACTGCTGCCCAAAAATGAATAAGAAATGGAAAAGGGGGGATAATCTATAGTCTAAACTAATGCATGATTCATGAATGGGCTATTGAAACCCAATGGGATAACACATCATCTTACAGCTAGGCCCCTCCACTGTGATAAGGCGAATAAATGATTCATAACCGGTTTGTAAGCACAAATTCTTAAAACTGGCCTAAACATCCTGATAACAGAGGACACACAGGTGCACCAAGGCGTGTGTGAATGCCTGCACTGTGGGGTCACTGGATCAGTAGCTTACTGTGTCTCTGCTCCCTTTAAGGATGCCTCATGACAGATGTTTACTGGATGTCCCAGTCAGCCACACTGCAAGCCAGACAAGCCATGCTAGAAAATAATGAGCTGCAGCCTATAATAACAGCCTCTGTGCTCAGATTTGTGGAGGTGTTAGAATTAGTTTCAACTTTGTTTTAAATAGGATTTTAATTGGATTAAATTTTAACGAGCTAGAAATTTGCCTGGCTGATGTGTATTGGAATGCTTCGTAAGATGGGATTTCCAAGTAAGCACTGCTGAATTTTATCGCCACAACTAACGATCTGCACAGCTTACAGTTATTGACCTGAGATGACTTGGATTGATGCATGTTTTGGAGTTTTCATTAGTCTGTATGGCAGTGTTTTTTGTTTGCTTTTTATGCTGACTGGATGTTAGTATGCCTGATCATGTCCTCTCTGGGTTGTCCCCCTCTGAAGTGAAGACAGCAGTAGAAACCAGATGGAAAACCATGCATTGATTGAGTCAAAGAGAGCCTATAACAGAGCTGAATTGAGTTGACATGTTGATAGAGGTGCTATTATCATGTGTGACGGCAGAGTGTTTGGCTTTTGGGCTGCCTGTAGAGGGGAGAGGGCCTCTGGGGTCTGGTCCGGTCTGGGTTTGAAGATCATAGATACTGAAACTAACTGGGGCTATCACGTCAGACTGTGTCTTCCTTCTGTCATGTACAATAGATCCAACAATGTAGGTCTGTGTTTACTGCATTTGTCATTCACGTCTCCTCCTGGTCAGTCTCATTGCTTTCACTAAGTGTCACTCTCCATTCAGTATAAATTGGGTGAGAAATTGAGCCCAATGACACATTTCACCAACAACACCCTGGCTCTGATCCACACTAGCAAGGACACTGCTGGCAGGTTTTTTACTGAAAATGGGTTTAAAATGCAATCTGAGTGTTATGTTGCAGCAATAAAACCAGCGGCTTGTGTACATAGTCTCTTATCTTCCCCTGGCCATGTGTGCTCTGTGGCTACTCCTCTGCTTCAGCCTTAGGCGCATGTGTTGGGCCACTGCTACCATGTCAGTCTTATGGGAAAGAGTCTCAATTACACCAAATGACCCGATCGTCATCAGTCACCTTTTTGACAAACAACGGCCATGTTCTTTATATATGATAATCACGTTTATGATCAATATTTTACATGCTGTTAGAAAAGAATCAGCAACCAGGATACACCTGCTTTCCAACAAGTTAATGGATGTTTTTCATGTGCTGGCTGCTGGTTTATGTTGCCTGTTCTGACTTTTACAGATGGCAGAATACAGGTGAGAACATCTTGTTAAGCTTCTAGAAAGGGTTTTTCTTGTCTGTTTGGAGTCCCTGCTGTGTTTTCTGTCCAGAGCACTGCTGTTTTCCCTTTGCATTGTATCGCTTCAGTGTGTAAGCACCTTGGCTCTCTCCCATCCACGTAGAAACACGCTCAGCCTATCAGGGTCGACTGTATGTGTAAGCACACGGTGTTTATGTCAGGCCACTGTATGCAGAGGCCTGCTGCGTCGACCTCAGCCCCGCATTTGGGCTGTGACGTGCTGGCTTCGGCCCAGCGGAGGCAGTCTTTCTCTGTGCTGCTGCTTCTGAGTTCTGTAATTAAAGGCAGAGGTAAGTCCAGGGGAGAAGGCTAGGCTCTGATTGCTTTTCATGGCCACAAGGAAAGAGCTGCAGCGTGTCCTAAGGGACTGAGGCGCTGCTGAGCTCTTTGCTGCCTGCTATGCCCCCCAGACGGGAGCTGTTCCAGGAAGACACACACATTTGTACTCACATGCTACTGGCATACTCATGTGCACAGACATAAACATACTCAAACACATGCCGGTGCACACACACACACACACACACACACACAGAAGCTGAGAGAAGCAAAAATTACATCTGTAGCTGACAGGCAAACTGTGCTAATCTACTTTAAAGAATGCCCCGTTTTTAGAAAATATGTGTCAGTACGAGGCGTGAGGCACTGAGGCAAAACTGTTACAGCTCAGTCATGTAATGAATTAAAAACACTGCAATCAGAAAGGCATTAAGAAGCTCTTTCTCAGCTGGCTGCTGGATGCCATTGACAAGGCAGTTGATGTGAAGTAATGCTGGACACTATACTGACTCAACTGGAAATAGGGACAGACTGATGGTCTGTTATCTGCATTCAGTATTTTATCTTTTTCTAACCAGGATCCATTAAAATCTGTGGTCTTGCATAGTGTCCCGCCCACAGCACTATCTGACTGGTTAATAACCTGTCAACGCTAAAATAAGACAAGCGCGTTCATTTATTTATTTGTGGTTTTTATTTTATGATGTAAAAACTGACAAAAATAATGTTGAGTTGTGCTCCATTTTATTTGACAGTTTGCTTAAAGGTATTTCATTGATGTTGAGTCTCTTGTGTTGGAGTTATTTTAGAAGTTTACATGAATTAAATGCATAAATGTTGGTTAACATGTTCCTTGATTCCTAAAAATTCTATAGTAAACATTTTTGTTGTGTTCTAATGGGTATACCAGTTTTAATTTGCTATATCTTGTAATATTTTCAGATATGGTCATACTGTAACATTGTTCATACAACAACTGTAATGCCTCAGTAGGCAGAAAATGATATAATAGCAATAATAATACTAGAGCAGGGGTGTCAAACATATGGTCTGTGGGCCAAAACCGGCCCAATAAAAGGGTTCAATCTGGCCCGTGGGATGAATTTGCAAAGTGCCAAAATTACACTGAAGATATGAATGATCAAGGGTGTTGAACTGGTTTTAGTTCAGGAGCCACATACAAACCAATGTGATCTCAAGTGAAATAATAGCATAATAACCTATAATTACTGACAAGTCCAAATTTTCTCCTTGGTTTAATGTAAAATTACATTATGAAAATATTTACCTTAACAAACTGTCCTTTTACAATAAAATGTGAATATCCTGAACAAATATGAACAACCTGAAATGTCATAAGAAAAATTAAAGATATAATGGCTGTTACTAAATATTATGTGCATTTGTAGATCCACAGTGATCTGTAAATTGTGTAATAATACGATGAGAGATAATATTGTTAAAATTGCACTTATTTTTCTACAGAAATTTCAGGTTGTTCAGGTTATTGACATGTTCATGATGCAATTTTCCTTTTTTTTTTTTTACACTAATACAAAGAGGAAAAACTTGGATTATTATATATTATTATGTTATTATTTTTACTGGCCTTGTCCGCTTGAGATCATATTGGGCTGAATGTGGCCCCTGAACTAAAATGAGTTTGACTTCCCTGTACTAGAGTATATGTTAACTGTGCCTATCCATCTTACTAAGAGTAAAAAGTCTTTATTACACAGTGTGATTCTGATCTGTCACCGGTGGCATTAGGTAATTTATTATTCCTTTATAATAAGCTGTGGTTATGATACACACAGATCCAACCCAGTAATGAAAGTATTTCATTTAGCAGAAACAAACAATTCTTTTCAAATTAATCAGATAATGTTTACATTAATATTTATGGGCAAAGTTTGTAAATTATTTAGTACTTAAATGTGTAATAGGTGAGATCATGCATAAAAAGTTGGGGTGTAACAAAACAGAAAATTTCGGTTTGTTACATTTTCGATTCAGTGAGGGAAACCAATTTTATTACAAAAAACTTTAAATATAACCGATCGTCATGAAACCATGCTGTCACACCACTCTTGTTTTGTCCTCTTGTCTCTCTCCATTGACGTAACTGACAGGGAATCCAAAAAGCCCCTAAATTGGAGACCTTAGAGAAGACAGAGGGTCTTCCAACTTGGCTTTGTACCTGTGACACTGCTCTGAGCTGCCATGCTGGTTCACGTCCAGCATGTGGATGGTGTACTGCTTAGATGTCCGTCTAGGATATCAAATATGGCACATGGGTTCCTTTGTCGCCACCCTGCTCATGCTGTGTACATTCTGCTTCAAGGTTCTTGTGGAAACTTAAGGCGTGTTTGTGTTCTTCACATAGGCTACATGCATTCGTTTGGTACACCTCCGTTTTGTATTGAAGGCTGGTTCGGTACAAACAAGTGCACCGTTACACCCCTAATAGAAAGCCAGTTATAGTTGTTAAATATACTGTTTTTAGGTTTATTTTTGTATTAATGACATGCTTTTGTTACACCACCGTGCTGCATTGATACGGTCCCATGATAGAGAGGCCAAATTTTGATTTTAAAAAGGATGCAGGGCTAAAATTCTTGCTGTATCATTCATATCATCATCACAGTTTGCAGGATAAAAATTGTGTACATTTTGTCTTATGGATGCTGATTACTTGATCATTTTGACAGACAAAGCAAACCCCATATCAGTCAAAGCCTTCGTCAATGGTTAAAGCCCAGATATGCAAAAACAGATGTACTATGAAATTGTCAGAAAAAAATATTGTAATACAGGTTTTTGGTTGTATTGTCTGGCACTATTGCAGAGTTGTAAGAGATGTGGATGTGTTGTGCTCTGCAGGTCTGCACGCCCCTCTGCAGCACCGGCCAAATCGACAGGGGCTGCTGAGGGTCTGGCAAACATGGACATGCTCACATATAGGATCTGGGTGGGCCCTGGGGCTTTGAGGGGAAAATGGCCTCAGTGGTCTGCTCCTCGACTTTCTGTGGATTCATTCATGACAGCTGGCAGGTATAAGAACACTAAGGGTCTGAACCGTTGCTTGCCTTACAAGTCCTATCAAAGACATTCCTCTGGAAAGCAGGAGCAGAGGATTCATGAGTACTTTGAGGTGAGGTCTAAAAAAAACAACAACAAAAAAACAAAACAAAACAAAAAAAAAAAAAACAGACAGAGCCCAGCAGTTGGGTGATATTTCTATCCAAGTCCAACCACGTTTTCACACCGTGTTCATGAATTAGTTCTGCCAGGATAATTAAAGTAATGCATCAGGATTTCTGCCATTAACAAATAAAAGTCCAATTAAACTGGGGTCTATTAAACCACTTTCCACATTGCCTACTTGATCTAGACGTGTAGGCTGGTGGCCACTGGGACCATGAGCACGCAGGCTTGACGTTCATAGCTCATTTCCTGCTTCCACATCAGACCCTTATATTGCAGATGGATAGATAATGTGAAATTTCCCCTGTTCTGCTCATATTCTCCAGGCCCCCCTTGTATTTCAACTCAGGGGATTCTTGAAACTGATAGTGAGATCTGATGGTGGAAATTTGTGAAGGAGCAAAAAGAGGTAGGGATTTAATGCAGCGGACACAGGTGCACTGGCATGAATGGTGTGAAAGCAGCATATTCACAACATGACTCGGAAGGGAGGAAGCTATATGACAGGGCTGGATTTTAATTGGTTTCACACAGTGTTCTCCCATACATTGTTCCCTTTGTAATGGCACACACCGTGGCAATAACTACTCTGGTTTTTGTTATATAATATCACTAATAGATTCATCGCCCCTTGTCTAATTTGAACATGTTTTTTTTTATTCCTCATGTCAGAGCCAGAGGATGATACGATGGAAGTCTATACTGTCAGGGTCCTGAAAACTGGAATAATAAGCCACCTTCATTAGCTTTATCTTTGATTTGTTGGCTGGAAAAGGGGGGGATGGGGTAAAGATGAAAAAAGAGGTTCATGATGAGAAAGGGAACAAAACAGAGGGTAGGAGCTACTGTGAGACAGGAAAAAACAGAGGAGCTGCAGAGGAAAGAGGGGATGGACATGGTGGGAAGATTAGAGGAAGGGACAGACAGAGGGAGAGTACAGAGACAAGTGGACAGAAATAAAGGCAGAGACATAGTTACTGTTGGTGGTGGGGGTTCGGGGTGCGTCCTCCCAGCACAGCCAGTTGGAACAAACAAACGGCCATGAGACAGACAGTGTTATTTCTAATGGGAGAAAAGCTTGCTGTGCCCTGGATGTTTCCCTGCACCTTTCATTTTCTAAATGCTGTTTTGTCTGTTCACCACTTAACAAGCCACCAGTGCCTCAGAAAGGAACCACGCTTTATTTGCTGCTGTACATAATTACCAGCCATTCAAGACGGGCTTGTTTGTTACTCTAAACGATGTTGTGAATTTATGTACAAATAGGAGACAGGCTATATTTTGCTATAAATCTTTTCACGGCATACAAGTTGAGTGCTTAAAATTTATGGTGTTACAGCGTTTGGTCAAAGATTTGTCGTAATTCATTTCAGTTTAATTGTGTGCCTGTTTGTGGAGACTAAGTTATTTGTGCCCTAATCAAACATTAGTGATAATTGAATTGAATAGCTGTTTTATCATACATTGCAGATGAAATAGAGAGCGGAGTGACAAAGCCTGTTGAGCAGACGCAATAGTCCTCCTGTCAGATATAGTCAGCTGACGAATAGTGCTTTACTTTCCATTTACTGTAGCATGCCAGAGGCAAAACATAATCCATGCGCGACACATCTAAGCAGAAGTCAAATGAGAAATGTTTTTGAATATCTTAACACACAGAATGTGAATTGAATTGCATACATGAATTTCAAGTTGGATTTGACCCTGATCTGTTGGATGATGTTGCTGATGATACAACAGCATGACTGCTATTCTACTACGGGTAATAATTATAATCATTCACAGCTAGTGGTCCTTGTCACAGGAGTGGGGCACAATGGAAATAATAATTAGGACTTCTCATTTCAGATGCATCACAGAAGAGTGTGTGAAGAGCTTACTGTGGTGCTTTGACTTCTAGGATGTACAGCTGTGTGTATACTCGCCTTTTCCCCTGTGTGTGTTATATAGCTAGAGCCAGAGTTCCTTTCTTTCCATCACTTTCCTCTCCTGTCAGTCCTCACAGGGCATGTACACATTCATTTTACATCATGACAGTGACCCACTCTTTGCTGTCATACACAAGTGGCTAATTGTAGCATATAGACACATTAAGGACCAGGATGCCATGCGGTGTATTTATTTTGGTCTCGCCCCCTGACAGTGACATTCAGTGACGTACTGATGCTCTGTCATGCACAAATACACATTTTTCAACCTACTATCTCTCAGTGCTCTTCTAACCCATTTCCCCAAGTCATCATTCAGTGACACTGTCAGAATGCAGCACACACATACATCACAGTGCAGCCGGTAAAATGCTCCATAGAAGGAGTCAAATATGCACCTCAGTGTCGCTGCTGCTGATAAAAGAGCTAATACATCATTTAGTCACAAAGCCTCCGATTTTTGTTGTGATATTTTTTGTGTTGTTGGACTGTACAAGATTTGGATTTGTTGAATAATTTACAGGCTTTTGTGTAATGCTAGCGTTGGTCAGTTTTGTTTGTTGAATGAAGTAACTCATGTACCGTTTGAGCTCATTTGTGTGTAGTTAGATTTTATTCATTGACTTTGCAAATCCAAAGATATGATGATAGTACTTCACCATCACAAATGTATTATTGTTCAGCATTATAACACTGTAAATATGCCAGATAGTATTACCATGAATGAACGACTCTGACCTTTTACACTCTCTTGGATCACATGCGCATGATTTTTTCAGGGGTAATAACAATGCCTGTTGTTAGTAATCAAAGAGACCTGTAACTAATATTTGAGAATGATAAACATTTTCAGTAAAAACTGAAATCTGGGGGTCAACTTTTAGAATAAAATTCTCATCATAAAACTTCAACTCCACCCAAGAAAGTGCAATCCATAATTTTTCATTTAACATTTTTCTGATTATTTGTTGACTGATAATGATAATTCTAAAATTTCAATACTATGTGTAATTTTCAAAGGGGAAAAAAAAAAAAATCATTGTTCACATTCTAAAACATACATAATTTTTATATGAAATATTTCTGTTAGCTATTTTGCTGCTTTTAGACTGTTAAATGAAGATAAGTTCTCATATTTGCTTTGTTTTGGTTTTAAACTTTGTGAGGTCTGGCTAATTTTCTTTCAAATTAAAAAAAATAAGTTTGTTGTTCTCCTTTGAGGGGGAAAACCTTACAAATCTTAATCTTAGCACTAACAAATGGTTGGTATGGACATGAGTACATAACAGCTGTACCAGTACTCTGTTTTGAAGATTAAAAGTAAAGGTCAACCCATAGTGGATTCTTAAAGCGCGCTATAATAATGATACACTATATATATATAGACAAAAGTATTGGGGCACATAACACCTACAGCTTGTTGGACTGTGTAGGAATGTTACCATGATAAAAATGTTCGCATCATTCCCCATGATAAATGTTGAGTCAGTATTTGTTTTAAGCTTAAAGACTGACTTATCTACCTGACTTAAAGAAACCATACAGTTACTTGTGGTTTAAAATGATTATTTATGTTTAGAACATGGCAAATTATTCAGAAATCTAGAGGCGACATATTTAAAACAGTTATACTCATAAAAATGTCAATGTTGAGTAAAATTAACTTTTAAATGATATTTATCACATAATGAAATAATGTAATGGCATTTGTCATTATTATTTTAAGTAAAAACCACCTATTAACAATGAAACACCTGAAATCAATGTGTCCCAATAATTTTGTCTCTGCAGTGAAATTTGAGGCAAGAAAAAACAGCAACATCAATTGGACATTATGCACTAAACATCCTCTTAAACACCTTTGATGTTGAAAATGCAGTAGGCATGTCTGAAAGAATTAATATTGACTTTATTGAAAACGGTTGAACTGAATGTCAACGTAGAAATACCTAAATCCGTAAATCAATCAGAATTACTGGACAAAGTCACATTCAAACTACTTTATCAATGAACCAAACCCAAGAAGTTCCAGGTCAAAGTGATTTTTATTTTTTATTTTACTTCTTTATTCTTCTTTTTTTTTTTCAGGTGTGGTTTTCTCTTTAACTCAGTATTTCCTGTTGAAAACCTAATATTACCTTTCTGACTATGAGTACCAACTTCTGTCAATGCAAAAACATCTATTTTCAATGTTATGGATAATTTCTAATTTATTAATCAATTGTGAGGAAAAAACATGATTCAAAAATGCACTTTATGTACTGACATATATATCAGAGACACATTCACAATTAATACACGGTTAACCAGAAAGTTGGAATAAGTTTGTTTTCAGACACATTCCTCTTATTATTCCTATTTATACACATCAGTAATCACCTTTGACCTGGCGCAGTGATTACAAACTGTGTCACACTTACTATATATATTTTTTAATGTATTAAACTTTTTTTTTTAACCAGATAGAGTCCCATTGAGGATGTCTTTTACAAGGGCGACCTGGCCAAGAGGTCAGCAGCACATGGTATGAAAGAATATATGTTTTAAAGACAGGTAAGAACAATAAATTAGTACAGACAATAATTTAGTAGTAACAGAAATGTTTGACAATTTTTAAAGTTAGAGTTATATTTTATCAATCAAGAATAAATCACATTGTCACCATCATTTCATGAATAGAGTTAAAAATATTTTATTCCAACTTTATGAACAGCGTATATTGCAAGCAAACAGTTCAAGGTTTGTTCTACTGAGATCTACAGAGGAATAATCTAGATTTTGCAATTTAAGCATTGTTTTGTTTTTTTTACAATTCTATGAAGGCAAAGCTTTGACTAATCAAATTAATCTGACCCTAAGTGTTTCTAAAACTGATTATAATAAGCAGTCGTGGCCTAGATGACTATAGAGTTGGCTATTGAGTTGGCTTCAGTTTGATTCCCCAGATCGGCGGAGAGTTCTTGGCTGATGTGCTCTTGAGCAAGGCACGAAAATTCCCCATTTACTCCCCGGGCGCCTGATATGATGAGCTGCTCCTAGTATGCAGTATGTGATGCATGCATGATCTAGTGATGGGTTAAATGCAGAAGACCAATTTCAGTGTGGGGTACGTATCTACATCTGTGAACGCTACTGACAAATTAAGATTCTTAATAATAATAATCTGATCATATGTGTTCTTATAGAAAAATAGTCTATATAAACTGATACTTGTGAAAGTCATTAAGAAAAGTTAATAAGAAACTTGTTAATGTAAGATATAATTAATTAGCACTTCAGTATATGATGTGCACATTCACAATACTAGTTACCACGGGCACATATGTCACCGATAGTGTCCAGTAATATGACTTGATTTTGTTGCCATTTCTGTTGCTGCAGTGATGTTTCAGTTACAGTGGGCTAAATATTTTGGGAGCATCACAGTGCTAGATATTTCCCTTTTATATTGAAATGACGTTGTGTATAACCTGCTCCTTTGAGAGCTGTCTCTGTGCTGTGTGTGTGTATATGCTTGAATATGAGAGTGGCTTTTTGCCTATTGTGTGCACTATTTGGGATTTGCTTATGGTTTATTTATGCAGGTAATTCCATTGAGAGAAAGTCTTTGTCAGGGGAGGACTCACGTACAGTCTGCATGCATACTTTATAGTCATATGATCTAATAGGTTTAAACTCACTATCAAAGATGTATGCCGCTGCAGTGTTTTGGCTACAGCCAAGTCTCTGAGGGAGGGGTGGGGGGGGGTATTTAACAGTACAGTATATGAGTGTTTGTGTCACTTGGTGCATATGAATGATCTGTTTTGCAGGCAGACAGTGCTTTGGCAGCCCCTGTGTACTGTCTGTTAATCCTGAGGTCCACCTCGATGTAGTGACCTGAAAAGAAAATGAACAACAAACACCAGTCTGTCTCTCTTGTACCCTTTCTCACAAATCTGCCTACAACTGTTAAGACTCCACAGTGAATGCAATGACAGCCTGCCAAACGTTTGGAAATACAAATGTGTACGTCAGCATGTGCACATGCTTATTTGGACCCTTGAGCTTTTATGTGGGCATAAAGTTTGTTTTTGTGTATGCATGAGTCAACCCGTATTCTTGTACAAAATATCATTTATGTTTTTTTTTTGTTTTTTTTTTTTCATTTTATTTTACACTCTACAAAAATGATAATGAGAGAACACTGTTATTTGGATAGCACTGAGCGCCTACAAGGAACACACATTCGGAGGACAAAGGCTCCATTGTCAAAGGAAAAGTAAGAAATTTTGTAACAATTTACACTTTGACTCCATCTCTGGGGGCTTTGGGAAATGTTAATTTAAGTTCCCATTATAAAATGTATTTAAACCAGGCTAAGAATTAATTCTATTATTCTTGGAGGCAGCTGGGGCTTCTGTATCCATTGAGACAGTTTGCTGCTCCCTCCTGAGACCTGTGGGTTTTCCCATCACTTTTAAAATCAATTACCTTTCTGCCTCCCTCGCCTCTCCAACTCTCTCTAAGTACTCTCCTCATATTCTTCATTAGAAAACCCACCACTTCACCTATAGCTCGTTGTGAACACCTCAACCAGAACTCTGAATTTTTTTAAGTGTTCATGCCACATTAGAGTACCTCTCTCTGATTTATTAATATGTCTTACACTGTGCCGTATAACTGTAGGCCTGTGCAGATTGTTCTCAACCAGCTTTTTCGCAGCATCCAGACAATGTCGCTGCCTCAGATATAAATAGGAAGGCAATCTGTGGCTGGGTAAGACCTGTTAGCCCTGCGTGACACTGAAGCCACAACAAAGATGCTGCTGTACTGCTGCTGAGGAGCAGCTACAGCCCTTGGGAGAGATCATGTTATTCTCCCTTGTGCGCCATCTCACAAACATCTCACTGCACTAACTGAGGGGAATAAGCATGGATGGGCTTGACGGCTGCTTCCTATTTTAGTCATCGGCAGGTAGGCGGATGAGTTGAACTGCGGAGGATCTCTGTGCAGCGAAGTCTTCGTCTAATTAGTTTGTCTAATTATGTCTTTGTGCTGGAAATTTCTCAAATTAGTGGTATCGTGCAGAATGTGAGCATGCTCATTATGGTTGTCATGAGAATTGTTGCGGTGGTTGGAGAGGAGAAGAGAAAAGGAGAGGGAGAGAAGGAGTGTCTCTGGAACCAAAATCTCTCCACGGTCCAAATCCCTTTATCAAATACAAATATCTTGTAATGGGAGATGTAGTGCCCAACTTTGTCCCAGGAATTTACAGAAAAGATGTTACTTCTGCTTGTAAAACACTTGACACCTACGTCACTCCCTTCACTGTGGCTGCACCTATTTGTAGCAGACCACAAAAAGGTCCCCTTTGATATTCCCTCCTGTGTCAGTGGCAGGAGTGTCACACCAACAGGGATGTGTTTGATTTTTTCCTCCTCACAAGGTGCCACTGCATCTGAAGACTCCCACCACTCCCTACCCCCTACCCCCACCTCCTCTTCCCCATCACCCATGACTGTGAGCTGCTTCTACTGGCCACCAAGTGAGGCCAAACCTCCTGGACTGTCTGCCATCCAGTCAGCCAATCATTTCACTTCCTCCATTTCTCTCTGCAGCTCCTCTTCTTCTTGTCCCTCATTCCTTCCTTATATCCCCCTTACCCTCATTTTCCCTTTCCCCCTATCTCTCTCTTTCCTTCCCCCACTCCTGGACCTATAGTAATTGGTATTCTGAGTAGCAGCTGGGATCCATACAAACACAGCAGACAGAGAGAGAGAGAGAGAGAGAGAGAGAGGCAGAATACGTGTGTGAGAGAGAGTGGAAGAGAGACATGGAGGCAGAGAAAGAGAAAGCCAGCAAGTCAATACGCTGGTTCATTAGAGCACTGAGTCACAGTGGCCGCTGCCTCGTTTGTTTGTGTTTGTCCAATATTCTGTCTTAAGCAGAGCCCACCGCCTCTGTCCGCTCACACTGGCAAACCTGACAGCAACACACCCCAGGTTGCCTGGTCGCCTGTGATACGGGCTTTTCTATGCCTGAGAGTATTTGAGCATACCCACTTATGAAATAATTACCTAATCAATAGCTCTCTATTAAGCAAAGAATTTCTTTGTCATATTCTCAGTGACAAGTGGACAAGCTCCAAACAGGGGCAGGTATAGAAATTCCCATGCCTATACGTAATTGTATAATTGTGATGTGATTGCGTTATGTTTCCATGACTGATTATGTGTCAGCAATATGTGATATTTTTGACTAGATTCACATAGGTGTTGATGAGAAATGCAGGGACAAAAAATAGCAGGTCTGGTGATGGTGGTGGATGTAAAGAAGACAAGCCAGTTCTCTGAAAAGGAATTTAGGGACAAGGAAAAAAGAGAGGCTCCATTAGGAAACAAAAATAGGATTCTGCAGTTATTGAAAATATGAAAGTGGATGTTCCAAAAACAAGAGGGAGGAGTGTTCTCTGGTCACAGTGAGCTGAGAGCAGACCACTTGTCAGGATATTGAAAGAGAGAGAGAGAGAGAAAACGAGAGAGGCAGGTTAAGAGAAAGGGCTGAAATGACCTGTTCCTCTCTTCAAGGCCTGTTTATTTTTGAGGAAATAGTAATATGATGGTGGCTGTGGTTGCCTGGCTGGGGCTGCTGGCTCCCAGGGCTCTCATGGTGCATGGTGACCTCTCATTACCACTGCTTGAGGGAGCGTGAAACCAAGGAGATCACTCCAAAGGGCAGCTGTGTAGATGTGCCTAACCTTTTAAACCATCTGAATACGTCAACCATACAAATAACTCATTAACCTTATCCATTTAAATGAAAAGCTCCTACTTTTATCCTACACCCCTTCTTCACTATTAGATTTACTTAATTGGCCATTGCACATGATGAAAATGGCAGATCCCTTTGCAGTTTGTTGTAGCCAAAGCAAGCCTTTTTCAGCAGGGCAATGGGTATTTGGTCTTGTTTATGGCACTGACACTTAATGACGGTGGCTGCGGCTTAAGATGAGGGCTAGGGAAAAGGTTGGGGAAGCAGAAGTATATATGCATGTGTGTGGGTCTGTTGTTTAGGAAGTGGCCTCCGGCTCTGTCCAGTTGCACAGGAGTGCATTGATTGGAGGAGCTCAATAGCTCGGGCCTTTTAATCACCTCGCTCAGAGGCTGCATTGTCCCACAGGCCCAGAGAATAAGAGCTGTTAATACCCCTGTGCATATGCACACAGCCACTGGCTCCCTGGCTTCTGCAGCCTCTCACAGATCCACGGAGCTTCTAATCAATAGGCCTGATTACAAACAGGGAGGCAGACCTGGCTTTGTTCTCATTTGTCCACAGAAAAGATGGACTCCCTTAAAAACATCTGGTCAACTTACTGTACTGCATGCTTCTCCTTTTAGACACAATATTGAATCACTTAAAAGCCATTACACTGATGTTTCTGTTATGCTGATGAGAAATCTGACCTGCTGCACCTAGAGTTGGATCTGATGGAGTCAGATGACAAGTGCTTAAACTGTGAGTCTACAATAATGTGCTGTTCTGACCCAGTTGTAAAGAAAACGTTTAGAATTACACATCAGGATTCTAAAAATGGCATTTCTCTCACTCTCACTCTCTCTTTTGCACTCGGTCTCCATCTTTTTTCTCTCTCTCTCTCCCTCAATCTGTCTCTCTCTGCCTTCTTGGCTGTCATATCTCTTTATACTGTTTAGAAATGCTGTACATTGTGTTACAGGGTTGTGACTGATAGCCTGCCAATTTCAGCTGTGGCACATCAGAGAGGCTAACCCCCCTCCAGAACACAGAGACACACATTAAAGCCGTGACAGTGTGCTCCTTTTACTGCTCTCACTGATTCCATACTGCCTGATTAAGTGTTTCACAGGAATGCTGGGTTTTCGTTTATTAGTGGTAAAGGCACCTGGAAACACAGTGGCTTAACTGCTCTGCACAAGTGTCTTGATGCAGTGGAGGACCCCCCCCCCCCCCCCCAAAAAAAAACAAACAAAACAAAAAAACTCCCTCCTAGTGAGGATTGTGTGTTGTAGATGTGCTGCAACTTCACTCAAGCAAGAGACAAGAATTATTGTTCTCTCTCATCAGAGATTCTGAGGCCATTTGTATTTCCTTCTGCAGAGTCTATCAATAAGCCTCTAAGCCGGGTTTCAGAAACTAATAACATCAATGACTTTAAAAGGGAAAATAAATATCAAAGAAAGGCCTGTGTATTAATAGCCAATGATTGAGTTGGAATATTGAGATTTGTGCTTGTCGACCATTTGAAGGGCAGGGCTTTTGTTGCATCCTGTGCCCCCCCACCCAAAAAAAAAAAACAAAAAAAACAAAAAACCGTCATTGTACACACTTTAGCTTTGACTAACACCCTTCACTGCATACTTGTGTCTTTTCTCTCTCACGCTTTTCCCCCATCCCTTGCCCTCCCTTTTCCATCCTCACTTCCTCCCTTTTTTTCTCTGTGTATCCCCTTTCTTCTCCTTCTGTCCTCGAGACCCCCACCCTCTCCCCTTTCACGCCGCCTGGCCCTGTCCTTTGGTTTTGAAGCCAAGTAAAGGAGTCGCCTTCTGAAGCTACGGGGAAATAATTTGTGGCTCTGAGAACAAAGAGAAATCTTTACAGGCAGAGTAATGGAATGGATTTTTATAATGTGGATGAAACTGTATCTTTTTGGGGAACAAAACACTGACAAAAGATCATGATTTAAAGAGAAATAGGCTAAGGAAGTAATATGTGATGCATAACATACCTTTATCTCAGGATCATGATTATTAGATTTAAGGAAAAACAGAAATATATTAAATCAGAAAACTGAGTATTCACCTGATGCTTTTGATTCTGGGCTCAAAGTGCAGCTACAGCATTTTCAGGGCTAAACACAGTTTTAAAAAGTGCCATGTGCAACCCATTATAGTCATGTATTGACTGGAAATTCCTCAAAGCCATGGACAGTCCTCCATCCTCTCTTATTGAGCTATTATCAATGAGCTGCTTTTGTCTTGGCTCAAGAGACTGTGGACATATTAGCGGGACATTTATTGAGCTTGAAAAAAAGGATCTGGGAATTCTAAGACAGTTGGTCTCTCTGTGTGTCTCCAACAGATATTTTTAATGCTCAAACTGTAGATTTATTATGGCTCCTTATTCTATGAAGTTATTTTCTTTTATTGAACGGTGTTAGATGAGTGAGGTTTTGTTTTCTCTTGAATATTAGGACATCATTTGGTTTTTTGTTCTTTTTTCAATAGAATTGTACTTATTTGAAGAAATGAACCCATTAGTGACACTTCTGTAAGTTAAAGCACATCATTTAATCAAAAAGATTATTTAGAAAGTAATACATGCAGTTACTTCCAAAGAAAATGAAGTAGTATTTCATGCATGTTATTCTTTTTTAGGATCTAATGACACCTTTAATTTTATAGCTTATTCTTGTTGCTACAAAAGTAGTAGTAATGACTCATTTCTTTTTCTGTGAAGAGACAAAAGAGAAACTACAGAAAAGAGTTGGTATTTTAATGTAGGCAGTTTTTTTTTCTGAGCACCAGGCAAATAACCTTCTGGAATTGTCTTATCCAGTTTTCAACACCAAAAGTGAACTGTTAAGTTTTGTAAGTAAGAGGACCCTCAAAAGCAGAAAAAAAAAAATGTCATCACTTACTACTGATTTGAACATACTTTAAGTAGAGCTGGGTGATTTTATGATCTTAAACTGTTATCAATCTTTATTTGTCAAATGACCTACTTTTCAGAGGGATTGCACAGATTGTATTATTAGAACAAAACTCCTCAGTTTGTTTTAAATGGTCTGTTTATCACTGTAGTTATGGTATTTAAACCTATGTGTTTTTACCAATAGTATCCTAACACAGGTTACTAGGGTTGTGAGTTTATTTTAGTCCATCTATAGTGATAGTTAAGCATTTGGCTGCACTGACATGTTCCGCTTTAGTCTACATTAAGTTGCATAAGTTATGTAACATGTTGTTTTGCTGCTGCTGAAGAAATAATGTCAAAGAATTACCATCCATCAGCTGCTGATCCAGCTTCTGAATTCTGATGTGTAGTGAGTCTGATTTACTCCAGTGCTTCAGTATTATGTCAGTATGAAAACGTTTTAGATTCATTAGAAAACTCCGGCGGGACAAATTAGGCCGCCACAATCTAGGTAATTATTGGAAATGCTGCAGCTGTATGTACACAAAATATGAACAAGTTCTTACTTCATCTAGATATTGTCAAAATATTGTAATAATTTTGGTCCAAAATGAAGCAAAAAATGCAGAGTTTGTATTCAGAAACAACAAGAAGTATCACATACACAGTAAGCATCCAGAAATCAGTAAAATATAGGAAAATTACTAGTTTGGTTTTAACTCAGCTACACTGTATGGGGTCAGAAAATTGTGATTCAGATTGTGGATCATAATTTTACCTCAAGAAATTGGCATCATTTGACCTTTCTCCTAGCCCTAACTTTTGGTGTCCTTTCAAATGTTTTAGAATTTGTCATTTCCTGGGAGATGATAAAAACAAAAACATTTTTAGGTGACTCGTCCTCTAAAAATAAACTATGGAAATGCTTTCTGATTTCTGTGTCTGTCCTCTGCACCTGCAAATTCTGCAGAATGGACTTTTTTGAAGGAGCAAAATGTCCCTAGATTTGTCTTTGCAGGAAATATTTCAGTATGAACTGGAAACAAATGAATGTGACCACCAACAAGGCTCGTAAACATCAGGTCACAGAGAGGAGGGAGACTGACCAATCAGGAGTGGCTTTGAGCAGACGTCTTTTACCTGCATCACTGTCTCCCCTTCACCTTTACATCGTTTGTACAAAGTTGATATGGGAAATGACCCCAGCATCTTCTCTGACAGCTGTTAAATACTTTATTTAATTCTGTGCATCAATGCTATCAGTGGAAACTGTGTTGTGATGTTACTGTTTCGTCAATAAGAAAGGACTTAGTAATATAGAATTTTTTTATATAGTTGTACATCACATTAGGGGAATATACCATGATATAGTAACCATTCTGTAAATAATCATACCATACTTCATCTGATTATTTTGTCTTTTTCTTACAAACTCCTGTATAAACTGTTCCTGTTCAGCATTACCCTTTGGCATGTTCACTCTCCTCTATGTGTTTGTGTTACCTTTATGCAAATTTCCCGCCTGCATCTATGCCATGAGAACTAACGCAAAGCTCCAAAATATTGCTGTAAAGAGTGTGATTTGCAACACAGTGGTATAAACGATAGAGGATATTATTAAACAGCATTCATTTCTCCATCATCACACAATGTATATTATCATATCGGAAAGCCGTACTCTGCAGTGACATGATTACAGGTAAACAAGTCTTCCCCCGCTTTATACCTTTGCATGAAGTTTGATTTTGTTTAGCAGTGACACTTTAATGGTGTTTATAGAGATCAGACAAGCACATTAAAAGTACTATGCTGATTTTGAACTGCAGTGATGTTATGGACCTCTATGGTGTTGTGCACATTTACAAGGATATGAGGGTAGAGCTGTCATGATACTACATTAGAGATGAGGATTAATTGTATTAATAATAATAGTAATAATAATAATAATCCAAATAACTGCAATAAATAACATTATTCTGTAGTGCTGCAACAATGAATTGTTTAAATTGATCCAAATCAATTCTTAAAAGAGCTGGCAATGAATTTGGCAGTGGGTTTTGAGCACGTTAGTATTGAGGCTGTTCCTCTGGTACATTACACTGTGTAATGTACCAGAGGAAAGCACAGAGCAACATGGCTGAGGTTTTGGATGCAGGGCCACATTTTTAAAGCTAGGTTTACATTATGTTCCCGGTGGCCACGGCAGCCCCGTTTGCCCCAAATGTAGTGCACCGTTTATGTAACAAAACTTGAATATGGAGAAAAAAAAGGCAAACGGGGCTGCCATGGCCACCGCGAACATAATGTAAACCTAATTTAAGATAGCCTACATGGTATTTTAGCCCGCTAGCTAATTATAATGTTTTCATCCATCTCCGTTTATCAGGCCACCAGACTGAGGTTACCTATCGTTGACTGGAATTATTAGATACAATACTAGTTTGAAAGCCTATAACCGGAGCTGGTTGAAGACTATAGCTCGCTAGTCTCTAGACAAAACAGGTCTAGGTAGCGGGCTAGCGCTCACTAACTATGCCTACAGCCATTGTGGGGATATAATCATCAGTGACTTGTATTCAGCCTATATTGCATTAGGCTAAATACCGATCTTTGAGAATTGAGTCTTTTGTGTTTATCCGCTGAATCGATTAGTTACTAAAATAATCCAGAAATTAATCGATTATTAACATTATCGTTAGTTGCAGCCCTATTATTCTATTATCTTTATGCCCATGCTGCAGTATAAGTGTAATAATAGTTTAATTATGCACATGCACCTTTGGAAGAAAAAGGATAAGAGACATTTATTGGCAGAGAATTTTAGAACTAATACACTTAATTATGTATTTGTTGCCTTTTGGTGACATAAAATGAACATGACAGACATGACGTGATGTAAATTTACAGAGGAGATTACTGAGATATTGGACTGAGGTACAAAAACAAAATAAATGGTGCTAGTTCTGCATTCAACTCATAGCAGCAGACATGGTCAAAGAGTTGAAAACAATGTGCAAATAATGATAAAATATGTTATTTCTGTTAGTCTCAGCTAACTTTTCTTACAAGTGATACAGGAATGATTGTCTTAAATAATTTCAAAATAACATTGATGTAATAATTATGACAGGCCTATGCGAATGCTGTGTACTTCCCTGCTTCCAATAACAAATGCTGTGATGATATGACTTGTGGGCAAACATCAATGCAAACATGCAGTTCAGGTTTTTAAAGACTCTTGAACTCTTTTTATGACGCACTCATGCGTGTATCCTACAATGCCCACAACACATTGTTGGAAAAACACAGCATATAAATAATTTCATCTTCTGACAATGGCAAATTTGATATTTGATATTACGTCTGTTTATGAAACTTGAATAAAGACTGTCATTGTTTAAAATAAGAATGTATATTGAGTACTTAAGGTTGGTGTGATTATAATGTAAAAAAAAAATCTTGTTTTTTTTATTCTAATGTTTCTGTTCTAATTTCAGTGGAAATATTAAATGACAAAAGTAATTGCTTTAGTGTCTCACATTCTGTGCACACACCGGTCCGCCGCACTGCAGTAATTAGGACATTTAATGAAGATTTCAGCGGGTTATTTTCTTCTGCATGCTGGTATTTTTATTCATTATATCAGTTTTTGTTGTGTTGTGATATTAGATGTCAGTTTGTCACGACAATGTTGAGGATATCAAACTCACTTCCTTAAAGGTTGGACTTATAGTCTTCCATCCCAGCTGTCATTTTGTCCACATCTCTTTCACCAAGACATGGGGAGAGGACCTGAAATACGAGGTCGCCTGTGCATACAGTCATTAATCACACACCCAGAGGTAGTAAACACACTTTGATGGTCATTAGAAAACAGTTCTATTACAGAGGTTACTGTGTCTAGCGGTTAACCTTCTCCTCTTTGATGTATAGCAGCATTGGTTTTTAGAGCTGAAAGAGGAGGAGGAGGAGGAGGAGGGCAAAGCATCCTCACCTAGACTGGAATGCCCCCCTCCTCCTCCCCTTTAGCAGCTTTTGAATCGTTGTGCAATCATTGTGCAACCTTTTGTTTCCCTCCCCCCAGTGCTCCTCCTGCACCCCACCACCAACCTCTATCACTCCCTTCCTCCCCTTTTTCACCACTCATCCCTCCCTCCTGTCATCTGAAATGTGCCCTGCATAAGTGGAGGCAGCTGCTTAAGTGCTGAGAGAGGGAGGAGAGGGGAGAGTGGAATTGGAAGGAGGGAGGTAAGGGCCGAAGAGAGAGAGAGAGAGAGAGAGAGAGAGAGAGAGAGAGAGAGAGAGAGAGAGAGAGTCTGACTCAGTTAGCTTTGCTTTCCCTCCCTGAATGCTGCAGCATCTACTCCTCCCATTGCACTCAGTCTCTCTATTTCTCTCCCTTACAAACACACACACATGCACAAGCTCTCTCTCTCTCTCACACATACACACACACACACACACACACACACACTCAATTTTGCAAGCATAAATAAGCTGGGTTTGGATTTTTACTTGTGGTTTCTGGGCTGTTGAAAATAATTTTGTATTGTGCTGCCTTGGTGCATTATTGACTTGAGAGGCTTTATTGTCATCTTGTTTTTTGTTATGAAATTTTAATGCGGACCCTCATAATTAGGATGGCTCTTCTTGATGCACCAGCAGCCTTATCTTTTGCTTTTGTGCCTCAGCGTTAGTACATGCCGGCTACTGATGCAATACAATAAATAACACATGGTTAGAATAGTAACAATTGTCTCTGTCAATAAAATGTCAGATGAAATGTCTCTGGAGCTTAAGGGCAATTTGGCGAGGGTTTGTGCCTGTGTCTTTAGTGCTCTTATGGCAGTGGGCTTCATAGCTAAAAGCACACTCCCCTGCAGTGGAATTACATAGTGGCGGTGACGCAAGCAAAAGCCCAGGGCTTTTATCAGCTGTCATTCACACAGGAGAAGCTGGATTGAGGCAGCAAGGCCAACACAGCATGGCACAGGACAAAAGCTTAATACTGGACTGTAATTGTCAGGGAAAAAAAGAAAAGAAAAAACACCTTCTAACAAGGTCAGAGAGGTGTTGTGGTGAAGCTGATGCACTGTTCTAGTGACAAATACATACTGTAGCCTTGGTTCGGATCAGGAAATGCACTTAATAATCTCTCATCTCTTGGTTGGTTGATATTAACTTGTACTGGGATAATAAGAAAAGAAGTTATAGTTCTTTGACGAATATTCACTGTGTTCTGAAAATTTACACCAAAACTACAACCTGTGTATGTATGAATGAAGGAAGTTGTAACCAAGAGGTTGAAGACGCAAACGTCTGACTAAACAAACAGCAGTTTAACTCTGTGGTTTTGTTTGACATTCTCCTTTTCTTTTGTATGAGTTTCACACTGAAGACCATGTTGGTCAGAGAATAATGAACACTCACTTCACTTCTTTGTATTTCTGATGTCCCTGATCAAAGCTGTTTACAGATTGTTCATAAACATGACTTGTAAATGTGATTATTATTCTAATCCTAATACAGTTGTAATGCAGACCTTTTAAAAACATCTTTGGAAAACTTCACAGTAAAGTTTAAATGCCAAATTATGTATTAGTTAATATACAGCAGTAACAAAATATTGGGATACTAAAACCATTGCTGGCATTAAATATGTTCATGAAAAGGAATGAGAATAAAGCTGAACAACAAAAACTCCAAAACTAAATAAAAACTACAATAAATAATTCAATAAAATTAAAAAAAAAATCAGACTTGACAAAGCACCTCGTAATAATAAAAAGGATAAAGAATGAATATAATGCAGTAATGGATAATGGACATTTGATACCAAACAGTCACATTTCATGCATTTTTTTAATCTCATTTTTTCAGGTTCTATAAATCATGGCCTGACAAATAAAAAAAAGTTAAAATAAAAAAAATTAAACCAAGCTGAAACCATCTAAAAGTAAAAGGAAAAAAAAAGCCTGTAAATACAGAAAATATTATAGTAAGGAATCAATAAATGAGATTGACAAGATCATATGTTATAAGTGGGGATAAATCTATAGTAGTTCCATTGATATAAAAATCTATAATATATAAAACACATTTTCACCATTTCAACTAAAAGCCACAGACCGATATCAGGTCATAATTGGGAAAGGTTGACTCTGATGGCATCGGGTTTCTCCCCGGTCAGTGCATCCCAGTAAAGTGAACACATGCTTTCAACAATAATAAACTGCACTTTACATCCATATACATCCAGTGGAGCCATGTAAGTGCATATATATATATATATATATATATATATATATATATATATATATATATATGTACTGAGTAATGAATCATTTATTGCTGTTTTATCAAGCTCATATTTTTAAGCCAAAGGTGACTTTATATACACAATGACATTAACATTAATGATTTGACCTGAGATGATTTGGGTCAAGGTGTCTGACTTTACAACGGTAAATTGAAATATTTTCAAGGTCTTTGGATAGTTTTAAGGGGGACTTTTTTCTGTTCATATTCTTGTCATAAATATTAATGATCACGAGGCAGGATTACAGGTCAGTGTGAGGTTATTCTAACAGATCACCACGACAACTATCAATTATAAATATTCATATATATACATTTTACATACTCAGGAGCTTGATATAAATTACTAAAAGCATTAAAAAAAAATCTGTATTGGTTTCAAGCAAATACAGACAGATTCAGCTGTGTGTTCTTTTTCATTTTAATTTGCCAGATTTCCATTTGTGCAGCTCTATTTTCATAAAACGGGCTGGAAACATGAACACATACCAATACAAACTCCACATATGTGTGAGTTTACCCTTAACACTTTTTCATTTGTGTTGTGATTGTGAGACTGTGTCATGCTGCAAAGTTGGGAAAGAATTAGAGGAATACAGGACTATTTATTTATTTATTTATTTAAATAGGTGGATGCAGTTTTGGATACAGTTTATAGTGAAAACCCCTCCTTCTCATCGGCTAGCAGTAGTTTCCTGCAGTTGGCAATCAGTTATTAGGGTATCATATTAGGATACAACAGGCTCATATATTTTAATTTGGTTTAGTTTATTTGGATTCCACACACAAGAAGATGATTTTTGAATTTTTTTAAAATACAAATACAGGAACCAATATAACACAAGAAAAAACAACAACACAGCTTATATAGATAAGATCTCATACTTATAAGTTGAGATACAATACAAGGAAAATATATGCGACACTATACATTTTCATTAATTGGTCCTTTTCAGATGTTTTTAGATAAGGATAATGTATATGTTGATTGAAATTAAAGGGGGTGGATTATTCCAAAGAGATGGACCTCAATATTGCAGTGAACATTGATAAATAAAGTACATATTTACAAATGGTAATGCCATTTAAAAGCAGTTACTTATATTTTGCAGTGTATGTGACTGAGTTGCTACAGTTCCTGTAATAATTCCATTTTACTGACAGGAAATATTACTTTGGATTCAAGAGATGAATGTTCTGACATACTTTGTAAAGATTAGGATGCCACCAATACTCTCAACAACATGTGCTTGAAGGAAAAGTGCACAAGTTTGTCTGTGTCCACAGAGCTCAGTGTCCATGGTGTGTATAGTAATGCACAATGTCTTGGAAATGTGCAACCCAGTAATAAGAAACTGCAGATGACCAGGAGATTGCAGCAGTCAAGGAAAAGGAAAAGGACTTCATTAGGGCTGGGCGATAAAACAATATAACAATATATATATATCACGAAATAACTTTTCCTCAATAAAAATATGAGACATGCTCGATACAATTTCGATAGAATTCATTCATCCATGTTTTGACCGACATAAGAACAGCCAATCATAATTAAGTACCGCTGCACCAAACCAATCACGCTAGAGCCACGTCAAGTTAGGTTAATGCACACAGCACAGGCAAAAGAGCAGCCGCAGCACACACTAATGTTTGGGCTGGAGCGGGAGATATTGAGTGTTCCCTCAGGAGAAATGTGATCGAGAACTCAGGTGACTGGATTACTGAAAAGTAGGGTGCAACCCATTTCAGTTCGGGGGCTTCAACACAGTACAGAGGTGTACCGAACGAATACGTGTAGCCTATGTGAAGAACGCCAACACTCACCTTTCCTTAAGTTTCACTTTCGATTTTGCGCCAGTTAGGGCAGTTAAGGAACACACCCCCATGTGTATACCCCTGATATTGTTTGGTGAAGATGGTCTGTTTTGTTTGTGTTCTCTTTTAAAACTTGAAAGCTTTTTCCTGCTGGTCAGACGTTTAATTTAGTTTTAAATATATGTACCTGTTTTATTTGTCTGAAACAGTTGTATAATGTTCTTCAGGACATCTGTCATGTTCAACCTCTGACAGAAAATAAATCATTTTTAAATCCAAAATAACCTTCTGATGTCTTCACAACTAATTTATGAGTAACGGAAAATTTAAACTTCACAAAAATACTGATTTGATTCATATCGTGATACATATTGATATCATCTGAAATGATTTTTTTTTTTTTTTCATATATCCCAGCCCTAGCCTTCATACACCCTACTGGAAGTTGTCTGTAACATGACTGGTTCATTATGAATACTGTAACTTCACCACACTCCCCAGTAATAACCTTAACATACTATTTTGATAAGCATATAAATTAAAGATTTACTGTATAAGTTGAAGTCAGCATGAATAAAATATGTGTTTTTGGAGTGTTCTGTATGTGCAACTCCTCTAACAAATACCCTGAAAATTGCTGTTTAGTCTTGTGATAATGATCCATGTTTTGAGTGTGCAGAAATACAAGTGGACTGGCATTGGAGGATGAGGACCAGTGGTGCACAAAGGCCATTCAGTGCTCCTTTGCATAAATGATAAGGCTTTGCAGGTGATGCTAATAGTTTACGTCTCTACCTGCTGACTGGCTGTTTTCTAGTTGGCACAGACCTGTGATGTTATCAGTCAGTAGTGAGGCTGATGGAAAGAGCTGGCACGCTCTGACTATCTGAAAGCTTCTGAATGTGATTTTTATTTATTTCATTTTTTCCATGTGAGAGTAGTTTTTATTCAGTTTTGCCTTTGCATCAGAATTTCTTTGGCAGTTACCAACACACCCAGCATGACACACCTGCTTCTAACATGCTCATTTGACTTTTCATTTTTCTTTTTTGATTGTAAAGGCATGTTGTAGAATTAGAGTGTTAACTCGATTACATAATGTCAAGAATCAACAAAGAATTATGTTTCAGGGGATGCAGCAACCTGTGCTAAACTCTTAACCGACATCTTTTTAGTGCAAACAAACCTGCCAACAGTACCGTTACTACAAGTGTATTATACATGGGATATTTTGATGCTACCAATTCTGCTTCCCATTACAGTTATTTTATTCCAATAAACTGTGAGAAAACAATATTGAGAGTTGTACAGCATATTAGTATTTATGATGCTGTTGTGTTTTTAATTGTTGAATATATTCAGAATAAAAAAAACAAAAAAAAAACAAAAACAAGACAATCTCTGTTTACATGAACGTTATAACCCAATTAATGTGCTAAAACAAGTTCAAAGCCATTGTTTGAGTAAAGTGTTCACTTAATTAATAGTTATCTTCCCCAGTAACCAGAGATTATACTGTTTTTTGTCTGTAGTCCACAAAGAAGAAAAATTGAAGCGTGTTATTGTTTACTGTTTTTCTTTTTTGCTTGATGAATTCATGAATCTCTCCAGAAAATGCTCTCTGTCCAATCAATCACCATGCCAATATTGGCGTGTAGGAAGACACTTTCTACCAATGTGTGCAGATTCTGAACATTGACAGAACTAAGCTCTATACATGCCACAGTAATTCACAAGATTGACAAGTAATCCAGGTTAATCAGGTTATTTCTACCTTAATTTAGCTAACATGAGCCTGGATGTTTACATGACAGTTGTAATAAACGCTGTATCGCCTTAATCTGGTTTTAATGACCAAAGAGGGAGCCTAAGCAGGAGGAATTACATACCGCCCTTCTCTTAAACATTAAAAATAATTGTCAAAAGGCATGGAATCTAACATAATATGTTACAAAAAGAAGCGCCAGCTGGAAATGCACACAGACAGACTGACTGCTGATGACAAATAAAGTCGCAGTGCAGAAAATGTGAGCTTTCTCCTTGGATTTCTCTACCCTGGTTGTTTTTTAAGGCCTCATCAACAACAGCACTGTTCTGTTGGAGGAACTCTGTTATTTGGGATATGAGAGTCTATCTGTGCTGCTACTAGGGGAGCCTCTCTGAATGGCTGCCCTGGGCATTGAGCAGAACAAGGCACAGAGTGAGCTGCAGCAAGCAGCTCTGGAGAAACAGCAACATTCTGTTATTCAGCCCTTGGCCTGTGCTCCAGAACATTGTGTGTACATCTGTAACCTTACCTACCCCCTGGGCTCACAGAGAGAGAACCCCCCCTCCCCTCCACCACCACCATGCTCCCCCTGTCAGTCCTCCTTCCTCTCAGTCCTCATGTCCATACTGTTTCTGTCTTTCTCGCTCAGTCCCACTCATCATCGCGTCACTTTCTTTTTCTCTTACACAAAGATATAGTCAAGCAAATACGCCCACGCTCTTTCTCACATACACAAACACACCAAGGGCCTTGAAGATACACCCATGTGTGAAGATCACACAGGCTTAATGTGTCACAGTCACTACAGCCTGTTCAGTTTTTCTATTAATTGCGATGCGACAATGACGTGAAGACAAATCTCACTATTTTAGGGTCAGCTGTGGCTTTTGTCTTTTCAGCTAACTGCAGTGTCTTGAGGTTTTATATGCATTTGTACGTGTGTGTTGAAAAAGCAAATGTTTTTAGTGGGAACTGAACTGGAGCTGTGAGTGTTTAAATATACATGAAGGAGAGGGCTACATGAATGTGATCCTGTCCTGGATGGTGAGCAGTTATGAGCTGTGTCATGTGTTGATGCTTTCGACTGCTCTGTGCAGAGCTTTCATCAGCTTCTGCCTCAGTCACTGAGACATTCCCCTCTCCCTCTGCCTGCTCCCAGCTCCACTTCACACACTGTAATAAGGCATTCATACTCTCTCTCTCTGTTGCCTTGGCTGTTTTGCCGCACCACTACATTGCAGTCCAAGTGTAAAAGCTTGCTGTTGTGTCAGTGAACGCATGCAGCTCTTTGATGTGCACTGATGTTATTTTACCCTGGATATATATGTGTTAACCCCCATGTATTTTGAGAGTTTATTGCTTATTTTTAAAGCCTATTTCAGACCTTTTTTTCCCCTTTTAGCTTATTGTCTTTCCTCAGCTTCTCCAACTGAATAGGTGATCGCTTTGTAGGAACAAGGATATCTTGTGCATTGACATGTTGTGATAATCCACGTGATATATTGTCATCATCTGCTGGTTAATATGTTCTGCTGTTTCCTTGGGGATTAGATGTGGCTGTCATGCTTGAGGTTGAAGAGATCTTGAGATCACTCTGCTGCCTGCAGTTTAATAAATCTTTATTGTTTCCATTGCATTACTAATCAGTCATAATTTGACACAATTGCCGTTGCATTTGTTATGTCTTTATTTCACCGTATACCAAGTCTATTGTCAACTATTCCTCTAGTTTGTGTGTTTATTTCTAATGGGAGGCATTATAAAACACATCTTTTAAGCTCCCACAGAGTTCAAAACAACAGGAATGTATTTTTCACTTGCGTCTTTTTCTTTTCTCAGACAGCAGCAGCTTTCACAATTGAATTTGAATGCCATGCTTTTAGCGCCAGGGTTGTTTGATTATCCACAGACAGGGAGCTGTGCTGGATTCCATTCCTTTCATCATGCTTTAACCAGTGTGAGCTGGCTCCCCTGTCGTATTTTATGAGAGGTGATTTTAGTGCCTCTCCTTTATGCAGATGATTTTGGCTGCCTCTCCCAAGTCTAGTCTTTAAGAGGTAGATATTGGTTTTGACAAGAGAGCTAACCCTGCTACCTTCGCTCTCACCAGGCTGTCTTCTTGACTTGCTCACCAGCCTGGATATTGTGGGGCGTATGCTAATGCCAATTACACATACTGAAAGAGAGAATGCCTGTTGCATCTACAGGTGTTTTCAGAATGAGTCTCAGTGACAGGAATAGTACATCAGGCTGGGTACCTCATTGACCCTTTGCAGTCCCACAGGGATAAGCATGGCTTTATATGCTGCCACTGAGGCATATATGCCCCTTATATGCAGTAATACTCCCTGTTAATATCCACATCAGACGACAGGAGTCACATGTGAAGTGTATTCATCCAAATATATGGATTACAGGTTGGCACAAAGCTTCTATATGGGATCATGTGCTGTCATTTACTGGAGGCTTCCTACTGCTGATAACTATTCATGCTTGCTTTGCCTAAAGCTTCCAAATGGGAGCACATACAGGATGCAGTGCTTGCACCTATTTGATATATCCCATAGTCAGCTGCATAGCTCCTTCATGCCCTCATATGACGGTAGAATACATTTTGTGAGTAGAAAGTAGTATTTTTATCATTCATGCAATATGCTCATGGGTGAGCACTTTGCAAAACATCACCTGAATTATAATGAATATGAAAAAATATTGCATTTGTAAGCACCATACATTCACACTCAGTATATGAACATTTGCCTTATCAGACAGAGCCCTGGAGGCATTCTGATAAAGCCACTACTAGCCATCAGCTCATTTTGGAGGTTTCTGAGGTTAGTTTGTTTATTTACACTGAAACATATCTTCATTGCAATATATTTTATTGCACGCTGCAGAGATAGTGACTAATTAGTACTGGGCTATATCCAGGATGAACCAGTATACTGGTTTTAATTTCCTGTAAATTAAGAGTCTTTTCTTATACTATCAAACAATAGTCCAGCTAAAACTGATGTGATGCTCCAACTTGCTGCTAGAATTAGTGCAGAGCACTGTGCAGGCTGTGTTGAGAGTGTTACTAACAGTTATAACTTTATAACAAAAATGTATTACCTATCATGTACACTCTTTGCAATGATACAAGAGGAAAAGAAAGGCAGATTCAGGGCAATAATTAAAACACTGGATTTAATACATCACTTCCTGAGTATTTCAGCTTGTGATCTTTCTACGATATTGCAGTTTCACACAATAACAACAGTTTCATACATACTGATTCTTTCATATATTGTGTTATTTGGTGAAGCCAGGCAAAGACAATATTAGTCAACGCCTTCATTGTGTGCATGATAGAATTAAAATGTTTTTATATTCTAGGTGCCTGACAGTCATTCAAACATATTAATGTTATCACACTACATTCTATGACATTTTACCCTTTTACTCAAAAGATAGATGTGGTTTAAGTCATGTGTCACTAAGCGGATGATAAAGATTTCCATAATGAGATATGTTTCCTCAAAGAGAGCAGATTGAGTTAATTTAGTAAATTAAGGTAAAAATCAAATACCTTCATTTGCTGTGAGTCTAAAAGTTTTGTAATGTATTAATACAGTTTTTTAGTCAAACACTATGACAACTGTTAATGTTGTTTTCTTACAGTTTGTTACATCACAAAACCAAATACCTCAGCGTGGATAAAGCCACTCGTATAACCCTGAATGTACTGCAACAACAACAAAATGTTGTGAGAAGATGTTGTATGTGGTGACTGAACTTCAAGTTGCTTTATATTGTTGTTTGCTTGATTCACAAAGCGATGCCGAGGAATCAAGCAGCACACAGGAGGGTGATCAGGTTTCTCTGCTAATGCTGAAGCTTGAACTACGAAGCCAGTCATACAGTGTGTGATAATGATGTCTCTCTTTCCGTCTCTCGCTTTCTCTGTTTTCCTGTTTCACTGACTAAGTAGAGGGCTTTGCATGATTGCCTGGTTGAGTGTTTCCCCTCAACACTGCATAGCTATTGTCCACTTGTCCCTCCTTCATGTGTGTAATTGTATGCATGAAGTTTCGTCTGTAAATCCCAGCTGTTGGCAGGTTGTCTGCTCCTGCAGTGCTGGGTATTCTGCTAAGCCATTGGCTGAGGGCTATTGGTTTTTCTTAAGCTGGCAAATATCATGAAAGATAACACAAAGAAGAGCTAGGTAGGTTGTTTTTTTTCTTGGTTCTCCAGTCGAATAGATTGGAAAAGAGAAGGCAGCATTTGTCTCTCCTCTCTCCCCGCTGAAACAGATAGAGTAGCTGTGTTGAATAAAGGAGATGCTTCTCCCTCTATCACACTCCATCAGCATTATTTACCAGACCTGCCAGTTGCTTTGTACAGCACCTCTCCCTGCCAAGTAGGCGACTGGCGTACGACCAGGGGCTAGTGACAACAGGCTACAGTGGAAAGCAAGGAGAGCTGTGTGAACGAGCCAAGTCTATTCATTCCCCTAGGCCGCTGAGTGAAGCACAGAACTCTATCTGCTCTCACCGAGGAAAACATAGCGCTTTATGGATTTTTTTATCATATGCTAAGCAATGACTTAAACCCAGTCTATCTTTTGGAATCAGGGTAGAATGCCACAGAGTGCAGTGTGGTAACATTAATAGGTTTAAATGGCTGTGAATAACCATAACCATATTTGTTAATCTTCAGCTGAAGTTAAAAGGCTTAGAATAACCGTGAGGCTTTGAGCATGTTAAATGTACTGTGTGTGCTGTAGCAGAGCTGAATCACACATGTCAGAAAAGCTGTAATAAATGCATGTTCCATTTGCCATCTCCAGCCACACTCCCATCAGTCCTCCTCACAACCTATGGAAACATCAGCACTCGGGGCTTGGAAACAGAAAAGTGATTTTTTTTTTCCACTGTGTGTCACAGATGGTGGGAAAGCCTTTGTAATGCTAATATAATATCACACTGTGTCGGCCTAGCTCTGCAGTTCGCTCTGTGTACCAAGCAGCCTGGCTGTGGAGTGATTTACCAGTATGGAGAGAAAAAGACCTCCCTCGGTTCACACTGAAAAGGCTGCGTGGTTGGCGGGTCCTGCCGCTAGGCCTGCTGCGACTGGGCCTGCCTTGACTTTATTGATTCCGCGGTCCGTCCAGTGCTGTGTGATGTTAATTAACTTAGTCTCCAAGTGTTTGTCACATTCTATGTGCTTATGGAGAAGGATATTACCAAGAGAGCTAGGCATTAAAACAGCGGGAATCATATAGTAGGTGCATTTCTCAACCCTAGGGAAAAAGGCTACAGTAATTTCTTAAAGAAAAAAAAAAATCAAACTATAAAACTCCATACATATAGAACAAAAATAAGCCGTGTTTCTGGTGGTTTTAATGTATGTCAGTCTTGCCTACCTGCCTGCAATTGATATTATGCCTCTACAACCAATGTGACACCACCTTCCAACAAACCAGCCAATTACAGGCCACTTCCTTCAGTGTTAACCAATGACTTTTTGCCTCCTTCTGTGACAGCGAGTAAGCTGCCAAAGAGGAGACGGGGACAGTGATGTCTTTCTCTAGCTGCGCCACGTCACATTGTTGTCTCTTCGATTTCCAGCCCTCATCCTTGGTATTTGAATCACAAGGGGAAGCGTTTCATATCCTTGCTGGGAGAAGAAGGGGGATCTTGTCTATCTGAAAGAGCATGCTGGATTAAGGGGGTTATTTCCCCAGAGGGAGGGATATGAGAGTGAGTGTCACTCAGACAGCACTCACTCTTACACTACCTCTGCATGTTGCCAGGGAGCCCCTGCTTTGACTCCTTCCTTCTCCTCCCCTTTCTCTTTTTTATCATGTAATCCTTGTTTTTTTCTCTTTCTCCTCTTCCTCTGTCTTGTACACATCCTCTTCCTCATCGTCACAACCATCTCATCACGCTACCCAGCTTTTTCCCCTCCTGGTACAATGCTGCCCTACAGGGAATGGAGAATTGTGTGGTTCGGAGAATGGTTGTTATTCCAATCACACCTCGGATGCAGCGACAGTCCAGTAAAGTACAGAATAATTGGCAGGTTCCAGCAGCTACAGACAGCCGTTCTATTCTAGTATGTGTGTACACACATGCATCTTTCTGTGTGTGTGTGTGTGTGTGTGTGTGTGTGTGTGTGTGTGTGTGTGTGTGTGTGTGTGTGTGCGTGTGTGTGCTGAGCTGTGATGAGAAGAGGCTGCTGTGGGTGCAGCATTCAGAGGTCATTTCATTAATTACTAGCTTTTGTGTTACATGTGTTTTCTCACATTCTGTTTGTTAGTCTGTATAGAGATGTGTGTGCTGACAAATGAACTTGGCACTGAGAAATAAGGAATCAACCTAGGGACAAAAGACCACTGGAGCCAAAGAATTGATCTATTTTTAAAAGCTGCTTTTAACCAACCTGCAACGTTTTGTGTAGTCTAGTACAATTTTGATTGCAGGTTTTTTTTATTTATCTAATTCATTGATATAGAGCAGCTCTGTGTTAGTGCTAGGTGTATATCAGATGAACTTGTGATCTTACATGTAAGGTGAATTGTGAATTTTTGTCTTACCACCATACCATAGCATAAATAAAACAACATTTATTAACACTTTAATAGGTAAATAGTTCTATAATATTCATTGCTGCTGTGTATTGAGAGAAGCCTCTCTTCATGGAGTATCCTTCCTTGAAGGGATAATAACTCTATAGTGTACAGAATAATGTAAGTTATATTTTAGTTTTTTGAAAAGGAACCAGTGTTAAAATTATTGGCATATGTATTGATATGTTAGTCCAGGTTCAGCTTTTACTAGGTTGCAGTTTGGACAATAAATATTGTTAACATTCTGCAACTGTTTCACGTATCCAGACTACCTCTGGTTTTGTGTTATTCTCTAGGACAAAGAAAAAGTGATGTTAGTCAAAGCCTTCCCTCATAATGAAATTAAATGTTTTTACTTCATATGTTGTTTTGGCAGTAGAGAAAGGCACACATCTGCATAAGAGCCCAGTCATGCAATGAATAATTAAATAAATATGAATTCTTAATCTCACGTAATACTTAATAAATACCATAGCATTATCTAATGTACTAACAATATGCACATCTATGAATCTGTTTTTGAAAGCAAGAGAAATGGTACAAGAGCAGATGTTTGGTAAACACACACACCTAATTAACTGAGGGTCATGTGGGATCACAATGTGGAGGTCAAAGGTCATGTGTTCACACTGTGCCTTCTGCGAGTTGCTGACTGATAGGACTCGGGGGGTGACCACTGATGCACATCAATGGAGCCAAGCGGGGCAGCTAATCAAGCATGTGGGGTATAGGGCTGGGGACAAGTGTCAGGGAAAATAAAACAGGGCTATCTGTTGGCAAACACATTGACCCACAGACTTAATGGAACATGTCTCCCATAGGTGCACTGCTCTATTGATTAGCCATTGATGGCAGTTGTAGCCAACAGTGATTCTGAGTGTGATTTTGCTTTTTTTCTCCTTCCATATCCACTGTCCACTTTTGTAAAGAAGACTTGTTCTTGCCAAGGTTGCATTGCAGTGAATAAAAAAAATGGTTACAGTACAACCTTGTGTCACATGTGCTATTTTTTATTTTTGCTCAGCTGTGATTGGCTTCTGTGGAGGCCAGCACCATAGCGACCATCATCACTTCTTGGTCTGATGCCCTTTCACAGTGATCCTGTGTCACCTTTAAGGGCTTCTCATTATAGGGAGCTCTAAGTTTAAGTTCTTACGTGCACAGAAATGCACAGCGCGCACACTCCCATACTTTATACACTCAATGACCAAAACACACACACACAAAAGACACAAATGCACTGATGCACAGTAAGAAACATAACTGCCTCCTTAAATGTAATAAGCAGTGTTAGACGTTGCCACATTTCTAGTGAGTGATACACACACACTCACACGTTTTCTCACTTGAGAAGAAAATAAAAGAAAGGCAGTGGCCCTGAAAATTGCATAAATGTCAATTATTCTGGAGCTTATGCGGGAGAGGTAGAACAAGTAGTGGTAATAAAAAATATTGATCACTTCACCCAATAATGTGTCTGACAGGCTTTGTTGTAGCAGAAACAGGCATTGACAGAGTACCTTTGCAGGCATGTAAACCTGCAGGACATTATGTCACTGTATTAGCACTGATCACTGCGGCGTAATGGCCCCCACTCTTCCCCTTGCCTCATTTAGATTCTGCAAAGCAAACGAAGCATACTGCTAATAAATGCACCTGTTGAAAATATGATAATTGTATCTCTGATGGCTGACCTTTTTCTGTCGCTGTAAAGATTATTTGATGCATGCTGTGCAAGGGTGTGTAGCTTTGTGCGTGTCAGGAGTTCGAAGGGTTGGTCATGATTGGTAGTTTTGGCTCTGTGTTTCTTGGGGGTGGATGCTTCTTCTGTATTTATCAGCAGTTACTCATACATCAGCATCTTTTTAACTCTACTGAGTGGGAGCACTGTGTATGTAATGACTGTGTATGGAATGCGTGTGTCTGTGTGTACGTGTGTGTGTGCTTGTGCACAGAGCTGCTTGTATGCAGAGCCTCATTAAATACGCAATCGTTTCATAAGATTGACCCTTCAAGAGCAGTGGGTGGACCAAACACAGTTTTGCACAAATGAGCAAATGAATCTGTAATGTGAAAGTTTATGATGTTATCGTGTGCTTATGTGCATGTAAGCATGTTACAACTTATCGTACATCCTCACTTTCTGTGATCATGTAATTTAGTCGTACATGGTGCCTAGCTTCTTGTACTGTGCTTTCTTTGTGTATTGCTTTTTACAGCAACCTCAGGCTACAGTTGAATTGTATTTTTTTTGTTAATGTCATCACATTAGCTAGATTATAATGTGCATGCTCATGTGCAATAAAAAGAATGCTGTACATGGTAGCAGGATATATCCATATGTTACCAAGGATGCCATCACTTCTGTCTCATTAGCAGCAGTGCTGAGGCCCGGAGCAGCGTCTTGTGCTCCATTGGGACAGCTGATGAGGACTGACTATGTGACCTTTAACAACCTAATCAACTTTTAACACCTCGCCTACTGCCTGCCTTATTGCCATTCGTCCCTCTGCCATTCACCAACACAGGCTGATCTCCATTTTAGATTCCATCACCTTTTTGTTCTAGACAGGAGTCTTGTTTTGTCCAGTCATCTACACATGTATGAATGAGGGAGTCTCTGAAAACATACAGCAGCAGTCTCAGTAAGTGTACAGTAGTGCATTATGATCTACTGTCTTTCTCCTTGCTCTTGACTTTCCATTAATGTATTCTTTGCTTCTTCTAATATAAGCAGTGACATAAATGCAGCCAATATCAATTGTAAGTCATATATAGCACTTACTTGTTTCCAAAGTAAATGATATCATTTATCAAATGGTGCGCCTTAATGCACAATATGTCCAAATTTTAATGACTTCTCAAAGGCAATAAAAATGAGGATGTTTTTTTTTTTAGTAGAGGTTAACATAAAGTGCTTGTGGATTTACAGCAACATTACAGCAGTTGACACAATGACATGAAATCATGTCAAACAGACCTCAGGGATGAACTGCTGCAGAAAAATTAAATAGTTACGTCATAAACATTGCCTTGTGGAAATAAGCAACTTGCAATATAATGCAAGGTGTTAATGCTAATGTATTTGTGTTCAAGGTGCATTAATCCAACAAGCACCAAACTGTAATTTGTAATTTAAACACATGACAGCCTCGGGAAAAAAGTGAAAATAAATAAGTTGGATAATGTTTTGCATTTGTTATACTTCATAGTTATTCTTCATGTCAACTCATTGTAATCAAATATAACGTTGTAGCAAAGCATGTTATCTTTAAAACAATTTAAAAGACAATTTATTGTTTGGGAACACTGCTGCTCTCAGTCGGATGGTTTCTGCTGTCTTTCTTACATTTGATCTTTTCTATTTAGTCTTTATCTTGTGGTTCCAGGACTAACAGTCATGCACAACATGCAAGTGAAAGTTATTAGCAAAGCATCCGCCCTCTATCATTTCGAACATACAGTTCCTATAGTACAAAGCATTTCAGTTTGTGTCTCACTAAAAGCCTCAAAGCAACCAGTGCTGGATTTCTGTTTCCTCACAATCTAAAACGAGCCTCATACACAATACTTAGAGGCACTGCTCTCAGTGCCATATGAGCTGTAGCTTGAAGGTTTCTTCTTGTCCTTAGAAACAGCAGTTTGATTAAAAAAAAAAAAGAAAGTCTCAGCACAAGGTCTAACTTGTTTCCACATTCAGTGTCCTTCCTGAATGGATGGAGTAGCTCAGTTGTCATGGAGATAGTTTTGTTCTATAGAATTTTGAATTTTGATGATTTTTGTAAAGAAACTTGCTCAAGAGAATTTTTGGAAATGAAAATTTAGATATCGCACGATGAAGTTACAGTATAATGCAATGATATTTGGGCACTGAGAGAGAAATTGGACTCCTGAAGTGCAAAAATCCTTAACCTTTAAATACAGAAAGCAGTTTTTGGGGATATCTGCCTCACCTGTATTGGTTTTACAACCTATTCTACTCACTAAGCTTCAAGTGTTGCAATTAATTCTATAGGGTGAACTTTAAGTGTCCGTCTGGTGTGGTTTGTCTGAGAATGAATAAATGCACAAGTATAAAAAGAAAAACAAATGAGAAAGCTGTACTTCCAACCATTCTTATGAGTTTTATTTTCCAGTAGATAAACTATTATATCATAACAGTTGACATTCAAGCAAAAGCGGCTTATTTCAGTGTACAATACAATGCAATACAAAATACAAGTCTGCAACAAAGATTCAAATAGTGCAAGTAGTCTTCACAAAATCAGATACATACATAGTACCATGGGAAATCTGCTTGACTTTTTTAAAGCATATGGATAGGATTAGTGATTTCAAAGTGACTGAATATTTTACAATAATAGATGTTTTTTGCTGTAGATGCTGGTCTTGGTCAATAAGGGTGAAAGCAAACATTAAATATCAGATTGAAAATATAAGTGTATATAGTGGTGCTACAATCATGGACAATTCTTCACTGTTTTCTCTACATTTTGGCCTAACAAAGAAGCAGGTGCAGTGGTCGAGTTACCCCACTTACATTTAATCTTTTCTGTCTCCTCTATTTTGATCTGAAGGACTTGAGTTTCCCCTTGGCTTTAATAAGGTTGATCAGAATCCAAATTATGAACAAAATTTAGTGCCCTTCTAACTCCCATTCAGGGGCTTACCGTTCGAAGGCCTGCTGAGGTCTTTGAGGTAACAATTGTCCAGCCCAAACTCTGCAGGTTGAGCTGTTCGGATAAAAATCCAGCTCTATAATCCTGATTCTGAGTGAATCTCTACCTATCAGATGCTTCCTGGGCTCTTAAGCAGCCTGTGATTGACAATGATTATCTCAAGCGGATACCATATCTCTGCCATCACCGTGGCCATGTCAGGGATTTTAGGTGAGGATGTTTGATCAAATACAGCACCAAACAGCTGACAGAGAATGTGTGTAGTGGAAGAAGCACAAGTAGAAGCAGCATTGAATTAAGATGTACAGATAAGAAAGCGATTTTTCCTCCCAGCCTGTGTCAGAGACAAAATCATTGAGATTTGTCTTCAGCTGCAGCGCAGATATTAACTCAAACACCATGTTCATGGCAGATTCATCTGAAGAACAGTATAAAGAGGTGGTTACAATGAAAACACCTACAATATATTCTGTAGATCTGCCATGGCACATACTAAGTAATCAGTAACATAACACAGATGCAGCTCAGCCATCATTAAACATCTGACACTTTTTTCTAAATTTGTTTTGCATTGAAAATATCACTGTTCACCTTTAAAGTGAAGTATGTTCTTAGTTGCAGCCCTTAAGAACACACAAAGCCTGCCACTTATGAGAATTTTTAGGATGAGTTAATGCACTGATTATTTTGTGAACTAATCATGTATCGGTGTATAAAATGTATAAAATCAGAACAGTGCATGTAATGCAACTTTCCTGAAGTCCAGTATGTATGCTATTTTTTATCCAACTAGAAACCCTAGATATTCGGTTTATATCATGTATAAGGCAGAGAAAACCATCAATTGCACACATTTGACATCGTCTGGGAAGGCTTGGCTGTTTGGCTCAAAGCCAATAGTATGTAACATATTTCTAAAAAAACAAACAAAAACGCTATACTGTGGATTCTTACAGTTATAATCTCTCTGAATCATCACTTCTGACCCTCTGTCAGTGTATCATGGTATATTAACATATACAGACCCTACTCCCTGCCTGTATTTTCTATTTTCCTTTTGTTTGGCTGTGTTTGGGATGTTTCTAGGTGTTGACCTCCAACCAGCAGCAGCATTGTACAGCATGTGTGGGCAGAACAATATAAAGACAAAGCTACTCCAATTATACAGCTCTGTCCTTTTTGTGCTCTTACTGTACAGTTCTGTCTGAGAGACAAAACTCTGGGCAAAGCTCACACACACACACAGACACACACACACACACACACACACACACACACACACACACACACACACATTTCTCCTTTCAACCTGTCACTTCCAACAGACCTGCCAGTGACACACACAGCGAATTATGTCTAAATCATTCCTGCAATACAATTGCTGTGACAGAATTAGGAAAAAACATTCTATTTTCTGTTTCCCAGCTTGAAATGTTACATACTTTGCCTTTAAACAATGGCTACCATTGTTACTCAGTAACTCTATTCCTCATTTTAGTTCTAGCCTAAACTTTAGACTATCCTGATCTAGTTCATGGTTAAATTAAGAACATGTTATTTTCATGTGGTTGATTTTGTCTGCTTTTTATCACTGAAATAGTGCTCAGTACTTGTCTTATTGTCTATGTTATACTGATTTCAAAATAAATATTGTTATTGATTTCAGCTGTATCATTCAGCCCTATCTGTGAACTCTGAACCTGGGAGATTGAAATGTTGTTTAGACTTGTGCAGATACAAGCTGTCAGTCAGCAAGTTGTTGGCTTTACAATGTGGTCAGATACTGAATATTTATCAAAAGTTGTGGAACTACAAGAGGTCATAAAGTGTTTGATCTGCTGGCCCTTTACTATGCTGCTTCTTTGAGGTGGGCACGGTGTGTCAGGGCCCTCAACGCAAGAGAGCTCTGACATATCAGTTGTGAGGAAGCCTGTTGACCTTCAACAGAACAATGCTCATGTTTGTGAGAGAGAAACAGAAGGGCGGGGGGGGAGTCATTGCTTCTTGTGCAACCTGCAGGAACAGAAACATACTGCGCATAGAAGAGCAGGACTATGAGGAGACCTCTACAGGACACCTATCAGTTTACTACATCCTTTCATTTACTGTTTCATGACAGCAGAAAAACTAGAAGTCTGGGTTTAAAAAGGGGCACAGATGGATTTTTAATTTTTTTTTTTTTTTTCTGTGAAGGAGTAAAACTTAAGCATCGCCCATAAATCACTACATCTATGAAAGCAAATTAATAGCACTTGTTGATCATAAAAAACTTTCACATTCAAACAAAAATAGTGTTTAAAGTGAAATTTCCCTGTCTGATTAAATCATAAACTGAGTGGGTTTGGTACCTATTGAATCAAAATTCAGTCAGATATACAGCCAGTAGAGAAACACATGATGTGGTATTTTTCAGGCCTAGTTGTGTGACTTACACAGGTTGCATGGTTGTGTGGCATGTAAGGATTCATATTTCATAAAATGCTGTGCTTTGCTGATATTCTTTCCTCTTTACCATAGTTAAACTTAGAGGTTAAATCCTAAATGTAGAAAGTATGAAGACAGGTAAAATGACGTCACAAAACCGGCCCTAGTTCCTCACAACTATGCCCTTGTAGCTCTTAGTTTTTCATGTTAGATGAAGAAATTCTGGCAAGGACTGTATGATACATTTGTCCTACCTGCTATGCCTGCAAAATGTACAATATGTTCTTTTCTGAATGTATTCCATATATTTTTGAGCATCCGTATTGGATATGTGTCTTTCTGCATTTCGACTGAGCAGTGCTGCAAGCTCACAAGCTCGAGAGTATTACCATGAGTTGCGTGTGAGGCAGGTTACCCAGCCCGTCTGCAGCCAGCCAGTGAACCTGTTCTGAAACTGTATACCTGTGCTGAAAAGAGGAGTCGCCATTTCAGCGCTGTCTGTTTGGATCAGTGTTCCCTGTGGCGCTATGCCCTCTTTGAGAGCTCCTCTGTTGGGGATCTATTCCTTGGCCCCTGACTCTCTCTCTCTCTGTTGGCACAATGGACCCTTTGTAAGTACATATACTACTGCTGTGGGACCTTGCTTCGTATTTTCAGCAATTATACATGATCCCACTCCAGCCATCCCTCTTGGTGCTGCTTCATTGGCGAGAAATGCAATCGAATCGCAGAGAATTGCAGTGAAACAGGGACCTAGGAAGAGGCTTGCAGGAATTAGATTGTGGTGCTGATAAGTTCCATATAGAGCGAGTAAACATGTTCTTATCTTGTTATCCAGCTTGCACATTAACACATGGTGTGTGGAGGAGGTGGAGGAGGGTTTAAAAGGATAAATCAAATCCTAATCATTCTGTTTGGCTTTTCCCTCTCTTTGCTCTTTGTCTCTATTTCTGTTTCTCATCGTGCAACAAACCCTGGCGCACTCGCAAGAACAATGGAGGGGTCAGAAGTACCAGTCATTTTCCTACACCTGCCGAAGGCTCAAGAAATGAGTGCACAGTGATTACGTGCCCTAATGTGTAGCGTTTAAAGAGTGGTTTCCTGCAGCAGAGTAAAATGGTAGTGCCCTCTGTGAAGTATTAATGATGTGGATGGATGAATCAGGTCGGCACAAACCTGTTGACGGCAGCCACGGCGCTCTCTTAAAGCTGCACCCAGACATCAGGCTTAACCGCTTGGTAAATTGGACATGCTTGTTGGCTGTAGCTCCAATTTATGTGCACTCTCTATTGCAGTTAGTCCATCTTCATTATTGAAATGGCCTCTCGTCAGGTCTTGACAGAGTGGTGGAGATGGTAAAAGGAGGGAGAGTCGTGGGGAGACGGGGGAGCATACAGGAGAGTCATGAATAATGTGGAAAATAAACACATTTGAGGTATCGGAGCTGGCTGGCAGGAGGGGTGTTAAGAGTGTTGTGAAATGCCCAGTTTTCATTCCCTCCATCTCTCTCATGTGTTTGTATGTACAGCTTCTGCCAGTGGATGCTGATGCTGTGGATCCTCAGCCTTGGGGCTTTGTCTCTCACACATGCAGTTGGGCATAAACATGCACACACACACACACTCACTCAGCTCTGGGCTCTCAGCACTGGCAGGACCTCTGTAGCCTGACCAGCATCCCAGCTGTGTAGAGTGTCACTGCCACTCTGGAGACACACTGCTCAGTGGCACCAGCCTATTTTTAATAGGGTGCTGCGGTGACTTTTTATGAGTCCTCTGGAATGTTGCATTGATAAGGCCGTGCTTAGCTCATCTGGGTCACTTGGTTCAGGAGGGGATTTCGATTTCAATTCATGCTTTGTTGAAAGGACTGTGATTATTGCTCGATGTAGAATTTCAATTTCTTAGTGTGACAAATTGATAGAAGATGACCTCAAAACCTTCCCCTGTAAATGCAATGCAATGAGTAGCACTGCTTCCCTATGAAGCGAAATCAGGTTCTAACTACAGGGTCCTTGTACCTGCTGCACACATGAGCAGATGTGATGGCTCATAAGGTAATTACCCATTGAGTCAGTGTGTCTGCAACTGTAAACTGAGGCAGGGGTTCCCTTCAGGTAGCTCTCCTGCTCAGGTCACTGAACAGCTAATGACATTTAGAAGAAATAGGATGAAAGAGACGGCTGTTGTTTGCAGTCAGCCGCACACTACCTTTGTCTTATTGTCTGCCGTCTGTCTTAATCTCCCAGCCACCCTTTTCACACCACAAGGAGATCATGTTATTAGATCCTGTCCCCTGGCTCATTTGTCATCCTGCAGCACTGCTCCTCCTGAGAAGGACTGAAAAAAAGGAAAAGAGATGGAGTGAAAACAATGTAAACAGCCATGGGGCCAAAACATCAAATGTTCATCGTTTACTGGCCCAGCCTTCTCGTATCTGTGTCATTTTTTTTTTCATATTTACAACCAACTCTAGATTAATATGCTATTTATTTTTCTGAGCCATCCTACCCAATTTAAAGGCAATTATCTGGGCTGTAAAACTTGTCTGTCTCTACCTTAGCATGTTGTATCATTTTACACCATGAAACAAAGTGCACTACATCCTCCGACACATAGGCACCCACTCAATCATCCCCACACCACTTTCATTATCCCTCATGCCAGTAAAAACTATTGTCAGTGTTCACAGTTTGCTGTCACTGCCACAGTCACGTATCCTTAAGCTCTTCTCTTTGAGCTGGGTTGACTTTCTTGCTGCCAAAGCACACAGAAGGGAGGGAGTCTGCTAATTACAATAAACAAATATGCTCAAAGCCACCTATGTAAGGTTCGCATAGGTTAACAACTCTGCTATAAATGTGTAATGAAGCTTAAAATAGGACAGTATGCCATACAGTTGCCATAGTGATCTCAGCTGTGATGCTTTGTGTACTTTCTTGGTTGGCAAAGTTTAAATTAGACACAAACCTGTGATACTGAGAAGAAATGAATGATTGTTTGGTGCCCAGGGGTCTCTTTCATGTCTTCCTCATATTTTAAGCATCTCTTCAATTACTGCCACTTTTGTTTATCTGTGCCTAGTGTAGGTACGTGATGTGTAACACTGGCATTAGACACATGGCAGCCGCCCTTTGACAAGTCTCTTGATTCGTACTAACTTCACTTTCTCTCTGGCTCTGTCTTTCAACAGGTGGGACAGTCAAAATGATGCGTAGGAGGTGCAACGTTGAGCCGTATTGATGGATGTGTTAACAGACAGCAGTCTCACATTGATCGTGAAGACTTCAGAACCAGAGAATGCAAATGCAGTGGAGAATACAGGTAAAGGCTCTTGGCTTACTGATTTTTGTATTTATTGCTTGTTAATACAACAAAGCATTTTGACAAAAATAGATGTTGCCCTCTTAGAAGGAAAGAACTGCACTAAACTAGAAGTGCAATCAGAGTGTGCAGACCAAGACTAGTAGTAATGCTCTTCTTGTTAAATATTTTTAAACGCAGCATAAATTATGGTCTTTATTTTCCTCCTTATGTTGGTAATGTGTAATTGACTCTAATTGTGGCAAGAAAGGGCCACACCGTAGAAGTAGACCTATAATGATAACAATATGATCATCCTGCACTCCAAGTCTGAGCCCCAAAATGATATTGATCACCTGTTTTATGATAGAAAGTTTAAGTCAGGGTTTTTCAACCTTGGAGTCAGAATCCCATGTCGGGTCACCTGGAATTCAAATGGGGTCACCTGAAATTTCTAGTAACTGATGACAAAAAAAAACAACAACTTACTAATAAAAATATATGGGGAGTTGACAGAGCCAATCCCAATCCATAAAAGACTAACTGTGAGTCTGAAACTGAAGCACTGTGGTACTGTTCATCTGTCAAATGTTCATTGTGGTCAGTTTCAGATACTGTAGCTCTTTCATAATTCATAGTTTGAGTTCTTGTTTGTTCAGTATTAATTGTCAGCCTTGTAAATCCAAGCTGGACTGACTGTACATATCCTGACCAAGGAAAATAAAATTCTCCCTTTGTGCAGGAATCTACACCTGGCTTTTCTGCCTCCGTCCATAATAATATACATTATATAGACTAAATGTCCTCTAAAAATTAATCTTTATTTGAAACATAGCTTAGAAAACTATTACATGATCAAAACAATTAATTTTAGTAAAAAAATGTCTCCGTATTGAATGTCTGGGGTTGCACGAAATTTTTGATGTTAAAATGGGGTCACGAAACTAAAAAGGTTGGAAACCACTGGTTTAAGTCAATACATACCTTTTATCCACAAAGATCACACTGAAAAAGGAGGTTATGATTCCAGTCTTCCTATTATAATATTAAACTTGTAACACAAATTATTTCAACACAAAGTGCTGCAATTTGTCCCTAAAGGTCCACAACAAATCATCCAGGAAAATCCAATATAATCCACAGCAGGGTTGGAAAACTGATACTTTTTTCTGCCCTCAAGTTAACGCCTCGGCATCATAGCTGTGTGGCCCCGCAGTTTTCTTATTAGTATTATTCATATTACCAGTGCATGGAGAACCACGGGTCATAGTCATACCGATATATAGGGACCAAAATTAGTAAATGCGTCATTTCTGTTTTTAACTTCACTTCCCGTCTGCAGCGTGGCACGGCATTTCTGATCAACCATCATGGACTGAAGTTAGTAAATGTATCGTTCCTGTTTTTAACTTCATTTTGCCTCATGCAGCGTGGTACTGTGCACGTTGACCGAGCAACGTGACTGTAAGGCAATTGTATTCCAAAATGGCTAATATCACCTAAAATATTGGTCCTATTAACTTGCCGAGATATTTAATGTGGAGATGGGACTATTCCTCAGGTGTAGGTACCAAATTGCCCCGTTAAAAACGTCTCAATTTCTCAGAACTGTACAGATACACACACACACACAGTCGCTCTGAGACCTTCCGGTATTATGATATAGATTAATAAGAGTAAGAAAAACAAAAGTTATATTGAGCGACATGCAGTGTTAATGTGGCAAGTTGAATGTGACAGATGTATTCTGTCGTTTTATCATTCAGCAGAAATCACTGGGATGAATGATCCCACGGTATCACTCACCACTATTATTGTGAGTGTTGTGGACTCATGGGTTAGAAGGATTTCTGTAACTTCATATTTCTAGTTATTGTAAAGTTACTCTTCTTGTGTCCAGTTTACATAGATGTATACTGTATAAGCTTGACAATTTACTGCTACAATTCTAAACTGTAATTTAGCCTTCAATGTGAAAGAATGTGAAAAACAGTCCCGGCCTCGACATCTTTTTATGAATCTGCTTCGAAATCTTAGGGTTTCATCCTCGGCCCATGCCCCACCCTTTCACCAAGCTTCCTGAAACACTAGTTTTGGTTTACAAGGACAAACAAAGTGAGAATGATCCTTGGTAGAGGTAAATAGGTAAATATATAGAAAATGTTAATGGAACCTTAATGAAAATAGTTGTTCTCACTTCAGCAGCTTGTAAAGTAGAATTTCTCCGAAGTGCGGAACTTTTTTATTTTATTTTTTTCAAATTAGCTTTTTATCTTCAGTTTTAAGCTCTTTGACAAGATACAGGGAGACGTGAAACACACTGTCTTTTTTAAGTGAAAAGTGGAAAAGAAACATTAAATAAAGCTTTTAAAGCTATTGTTAATCCTCTCTTTTGATGCTTCAACCACTCAGAAATCTGACATCTTTTTTAATAAAATTGTGCAAATGAGAAGAAAGGGCAGCTTTTAATTCTCCTACACACATGTACAATTATTACCATCTGGCTTTTGCATTATATATGATTTATTATTATGTGTTTGTAACTTTACCTTGATGAATTCTCAAGAACATAAACTATATCATTAAGGCAGATGTATGATATAAGAGTTTGTCATTAAACTTATTCAGCAGAGTGCCTTACAGTGCAGTACCTCTCTTTGACCTGACACAAGGTTTACAAGACGCCTTATGCCCTTCCTACTGCCCCCTATAGTTTATCTCTGCTGAGCACTACTGATCCTTAGATGAGGTTATCTTACTTTAACTCTGGTCAGGCTCAGTAGGTACTGACCGATCCCACTGTGAGAATCAGAGGGAGAGAGAGAGAAAAGGAGGATAAGAATAATACGGATAGAGAATTGAAGGAAAAGAGCTGTAGAATGAAGGGTGAAAGCAGCTCCATTGAGCAGGAATAGGGCAGCTCTCTAAGGAGGATGGCTGTGAATCATGCTGCAGTACTCACCACTTATATGAACATCCTGTACTGGCTGGATTGATTTCCCCCCACCATTCACAAAATGTCATATAGTGAAGATGGAGCAATAGGTAGCAAGCGCTCTCTGTGGCTGGCCTACCAGCTGGAAGAGTGAACGCCCCGGGTGGCTGAGCTACAGAGCAGCCAGCTCGGCATTTTATGGATGTTAAAGCCTCTATATAACAGGGATAAGGAGCAGGGCAGTCGGAAGGAAAGGCGATAAGTGAGCAAAAAAGGGAGGAAGAAGCAATGGCAAGGGGGATGGGAAAGGGGAATTATTTCAAAGAGCCATTAAAGGAGGAAAAGACCATGTCAGCTGTTTTCATTTGCATTGTTCTTCATATTATGATATTTGAGCCCATTTTTACCCCTTTGGCCTTTTAGAATAAGTGTATGAATTGTATTATTTTTAATATCAGCATCAGATCTTTAACTCTTTCTACATATTTTGGACTGTGTATAAACAAGGTTGTTTACATGCATGTCTGGGTGCATGTGCATGTGTGGCATCTGACACACTAATAGATGCGGCTGCAGACGCCAACTTGTGTCTCCCCTCATGTCTGTGACCATGTCCCTCGGTGTGAGCTCGTCTCCCTGCAGTGCAGCCTGGCACAGGGCGGCTCAGGCTTACCTCAGGTGGATGAAGCGCTGAATTTCATACGTACACGGGGCTCAGAGAGCTCTGAATGCTAACTGGTCTGGTCTGGTCTGGTCTAGTTTGGCGGTGGTCGGACTGTCTAGCATGGCTGGGCTTGGCAGGGCTGGGGATCAGAAGATCACCACCACCTGCCAGCAGCCAGGGTCCCTCCATATGCTCAGTGGTGAATGTGCATGCCAGCTTGTCGGAGCTGTGTCACATCCAACCTCAGTTTCTATTCGAAGGGCTCTTTTCCTGCTAATACAATTACAAAACTACAACAGTGTTACAGTGATCTCAGAAGTACACATCTTGTGGTTTATTAGGATGTGAGCTGTTATTTCTACAAGCCAGATATTGAATTCTGGCAGCTGAAAGTATTTTGGATGTTTATGCTGTTTACATTCGGCAGCTCAGATACAGCAGTAACATTATGTTGTACTGTATCAGTGTATATGAGGCCGCCGACCCCCCTTTGACCTCTAATGTCAAATTCGATTTGTCATCGCTGTAAGACCCTGTGTGTGTCTGTGTGTGTGTGTGTGAGTGTGTACCTGTCTGACTGACTGATCTGTGGCACATTCTGAACAGCTGAAGAGCTAATGGTCCAGCTGGAGACAGATGGCCTCTCGATAACACTATACCCCCAAGCCAATACTCACACTCTATCACTCTCTCTCATCCACGCACACAGACATGCAACCATGCATGCACACAAAGTCCCTAACACACACATGCTCATGTGCACAGACACAACACAGACACAAACACACCATAAATTCACATGCTCACACACCATCGGATAGGATAGATTGTTAATCCATTACAAACCCTGAGGAAACACATTTCTCAATATGAGTTTAATGTTTCACAGCAATTTTGAACAATCTTTTGGCGATATTAGGTGGCAGCTTAGGTTTCATGCAAGCACTGGGGGACAAAGGAAGTTAATTTCTCCCTTTTTATAATTTCCCTCTTTCTGTGGCTTTGCGTTTTTGTAGACCTAATGAAAAAGATAAGTACTAATTTATTTATATTTATCTTCACGAGTGTTGGAAAATGACTTTCCACCACTCATGGTTGTTAGGTTGTGGAACTGTTTACCTGCAGAAATAAATCCAAATGAATTGTGTCCATGTTTTGAAGAGATTTTATTGTACCCTGCTTCACAAAAACAACCATACAAAGGAACATTAGTCAAAAACAGAAATTATCTCTTAAATGTAGAGACCAGGATGCCTGTCCTGATTCTCCACAGAGGACATGTGTCAGTAACGTGGTTTTGCTCTGAGGTCATTTTGGCTCACAGATTGAAGGCAACTGATGGCAAACGCCTCGCTGTGATGCTTCTGCAGCCTCTGACAAGTTGCTGCTATAACAGTTTACTGACTGAGGGGAAGAAAAAAGATATATATTTCTCTTGAGGATTTCTTCATTAAGGATGACAGTAGCACAGTTGTATGCCTCTAGTAGGCGTTCTGGTTGCTCCAATGTGTCTACAGGCCGCAGACCCAGAGAGACCTGCTCTCAGAAATTTCATTACCTTGTTAAATCACTCTCGAATCATATCCATATTCAAAGATTTACTTGCTACCATCATGGCCATGTTGAATACTTTCCGTTTAACAGTCTTCTCCTCAAGCATTTATCACTACCCCAATAATGATTAGGTGCATCCATTCTAAAATGGGGAGCAGTGCTAGTTAACCTCTGCAAACACATTAATTGCTGTGTTATGTTTCTCAGTTTTACATTTTTTTTCTGGTATGTACTATGTGAGGCAGCAGCTTGAAATTGTAGAGGAAGGCAGGTGTAGATAATATTGGTTATACTGTCTCCAACATATGGGCCTGTCGTGTCCCATGTGTACGTACCTGCCTCTGCTGCTGTCATCTAATTATGCAGAGCAAACAAAGCTATCTGCCTGCTGCTACAAGCCTGCTTCTGTTGGTTTTGATTGTTATTTATCAGATAGATGTCTTCAACTGATTAAGACATTGTTGCAATTGACCTGTAGAAAAATCACCAAAACCTACTTTTGATGTTATCATTTCAGCTATTGTTGTTACCAAGCTCTGTAATTTTGTGGTATTTTGTTCCTTAAGAGCAAAGCATGGTGTGTATTTATACGGACAAAACACTAAAAGATGGGAGATTTAAAGCAGGATGACTGCATTCATTTGCTGCTTTGTTGATGCATATTTTTTTTATATCCAATATTATTTTTGGTACATCATTTGTTCCTCCCTATTTACCTGAGATTTTATCAGTTCACCATCCCAGCAGAGCCCTCCAATTGTCCTCTCAGATGGTTCTGAATGCCCGATATAAGCAGTGGGGTGATCGTGCATTTGCTGTTGGCGCTCAAAACTGTAGAACTTGCTGCCTCTTGACTTGCGTGTCTTCACGTACCTGTCCCTGTTTCAAAATCCAGGTTAAAGACACACCTGTTTAGATTGGCTTTTAACCCTTAGCACCAAGAAACATTAGGTTTAAATCTGTGGTCTTTTTTTTTTTTTTTTTACCACTGTGTGTTGTGTCCTTATTGTTTTATGCATATTAATAGTATTTGGATTAAACTGTTGCTATCTTATAATTATCATGATTTAGATGTAAAGCACTTCGGTCTTTTTTTGTTGTGTAAAGGGCTATATAAATAAACTTTGACTGATTGATTGATTGATTGATGGATTGATTGATGGATTGATTGATTTGCACTACATTAGTACTGTTATTGTGTATAAAATAAAGCTCCGAGAAAAATATTGCATAATTGTAGAAGACACTCCTTTTTTCATCAGAATCTACTGCACAGAGAATTTCAGGTTCTGACAAGTCCTCCCATGTCCTCTTATTCTGTAAAATTCAACAGTTGCTAAATGCACATCCAATAGCTCTTTATTAATTTACACCAACATGTTGTCTACTGTGATTTGTCAGGTGATTGCATTTGATTCACATTTTTGTGTTCAGAGTATTTTTTTTTTTTTTTTTTTTACAGTTCTTGCCTCGTCTAGACTTTTCATTGCACATCATGCGTAATGGCTAAAACTGTCACTACCCAACTTGACATTGCTAATACCTCGTACTGGAACTAAAACTGAATTATTAATGTTTAAGGCTGGCATCAGAAAATGACATTTTGAGCTTTAGGGGGTTAATTGACAGTAATTGTATTTAAGCAGCATAGAAGAAATGTCAGTGCTACAAAAACAATGCAATTTAACTTTTGGCATACAATTGAAACTGTTGAAAATGCTAAAACTTATCTTTTTTTTCCTGCAGGGGTATGTGAGCAGAGTGGTGATCTGAGTCTGTGTGGACTCGTTGATGCTGCTCTCTCTCCATCCTCATCTCCACCTGCCACACAGACTTCACAACGGGCCTGCCAAACGCACCAGGGGTCTCCTGCATCACCAACCCTACCCCTGCCCCTCGGCACTGACTCGTCCCTTGGCCTGACAGCACCTTCCTGTCCTCCATCTCAAGAGGCCCCACCTGTAGTCCCCCACCTTCAACGCACTCCTACTACACTTCCTGCTTCTGCTATAAGCTCCTGGGGTTCAACAGGGGACCCCCAGAAGACCCCCCTTCCACTACCTGTTGCTCTCCCTCTGTCGACTACAATGATGGAGCCTGCAACTGTGTCTGCTCTCACAGAAGAGTGTCTTCTGCAGCCTACCCGCACCTGCCTCGGCTGTTTCATCGAGACCCGTGATGCTTCTGACCCTAGTTCCATTCCAGAACCCACCCATGACCACACTACAAATCCTGACACAGAGACTGGGCTAAGTGTAAGGATAGGGGATGTAAGCCGAGAGGACTTCTCTGATATCAACAACATCAGCATCCAGTGCCTGAGCCATGCGGGGGAGGCAGTGAGTCACTATGGAGAACAGCTCCTCTCTGACCAGCTACTTAGCTTTCCTCTGCCTAAAGCCCCAGGTGAGGGCAAGAGAGTGGATGGAAACAAAACAACAGAGGACTGTGATGACCCAGAAGATGATGCAACAGCTAAGAACTTGTACGAGGGACTGTTATTAGATAAGGTGAGCGGAGAGGAAGTTCTCCTGGCTAATGCAGGCCAGGACTGGGGCTACTTTGAGTCTTTTATCAGTGAGAGTAAAATGGAATTGTTGGACCTTTGCTCTAAAAATGAACTGTCAGTCAACCTCTTCTCTGAGGAAGACGTTGACAATCTGTTTGATGATGAAGACGATGACTCTACTTTAAGCAGTGACGTTGTTCACTAAAGATTCGTTATGAGTCTTTCCAGGACAACATGAGGGAAAAAACAAATGTGCTCCAAGAGGAGACCCAGTTCAACTTTTTCCCAAGTGTCCTGGCCAACTGTGCCAAGAAGGAGGAAGGAGGGGGAGTGCTCAGAAGAAGTACTGAGGAGCTTCAGCCCAAAACTGATGAGCTCATTCTAGAGACAGGGCAAGAGGGAAAGGCTGGGGACTGTAGTGGCAGGAGCCCTCTTGATGGCTCGCAAGGGTCACCCATGTCAACTCCCAAAGTCAACTACCTAATGGACTTCAATTCTACTGAGGAGTCAGGGGAATTCAGCGATGATAGCTCCTGTACTGGCTCCTCCTCAGACACACTGCAGGAAGGCAAATTTAAGAAGGGTCACTCAAAGGGTTTCCTCAGCCCTTCCAACCCTCTTAATTATGGCTTGCGCTCCAAGAGAAAGGTTAGGTACAGTGATGATTACTTATATGATGTTGACTCACTTGAGAGTGAGAAAAATGCAGAGAAAAAGGAGAAAGCTCCAGCTGGACAGAAAGAGGAAGAGGATGTAGACTGGTGCCCCAAAAAGCGACGGAAATCCTGTCGTAAAGAGCCACCTGTGGTCATCAAGTACATTATCATCAACAGGTTTAAGGGAGAGAGGCTCATGTCAGTAAAATTGGGAAAGCTGGACCCTGTGGATGCAACTGTGAGCTTAAATGCAGACACAGTAACCAAATATAAGACACTGGCTCCTCTGAAGGATTTCTGGCAGGAGAGGCAAAGGGAGAGACAGGAACAGCTTAAGCTGGCTGCCAGAGATAAACAACAACGTGGTTTTCATCTAAACGGACGCCATCATCGTCCTTTTAATTCTAGTCATCCCAAAAGGAAATACAAGATTGCAACAGGCTTAAGGTTCAGAGGATTCATGCTGTGGAGCAATCAGTAACAGCACAGGGCTCCTCTCTCTCTGATCAGGGCCAGGGAGGTGTCACTAAAGAGGAGGCCACCCCCACAGTTGGGGGAATAATAGCAGCCCCAGGACCTCCCAGTCACATTAGACACAAACTCTATCACACACACAGTCACAGCCAAGAGCCGCTCCCAGGAAGAGGGAGGAGAGGGAGGGAAGGAGATTGGGAGGAAATAAAAACAGTCAGGATAAGGAAATTCAAAGCGAAGCAGGCTGAGGAGCAAGAAAATGAAAGAGCAGAAGGAGAGGAGGGGAGGAGCGTGACAAATGAAACGGATGCCTGTGCCGTTGTGGCACAGATTGAGCACCCTACTGCTGGGTTAGAAGAGGCAGGCAGCTCAACTACAGTCAAACCCCATTTCTCTGACACATACCACCACCGCTCACACATCCGAGGAGAAATTCCCCTTTGTTTCGTCCACCTGCTCTTCTGACAAAGCTCCCTCCTCAGAGGAGGGTAGAGGCGGGTGTCCCTGTCATCCCAGGGGGCTATCTGCAGACCCTGTTAGATGCTACAGACTCCTCTGCTGGAGCAGCCATCTCTTATTTCCCTCAGCAGCCCTCAAGGCAGCAGTATCCTCTGGGCTGTCCCTGGAGGAGAAGCAGTTTTCTTCTCTGCAGCTCGCACAGAGTTGCGTCCTCTCTCCTCCCTCAGAATCAGAGCTCCAGCAGTCTCCCCAGAACTGCCCCAGCTTTCCCCCAGATGTGGCACCCCCAGCTCTGCCCTAGTCATAGCCAGAGTTTTGGGCCCGAGACCCCTGAGACTCCAATCTTACCGAACAACTTCCCAGCTGCTGTGCCACTGAATGACAACATGCCAGTGTCTAACTACACCCAGCTGAGCCCTGAGGCTGACAGGCTGGTTATGAGAAGAGCTACCTGACTGAGGCTGGGTTGCAGCCTGGGCAGATCTGCAAGTGTGTCAGTCTGCTTGTGTGGAGGGCCAGGTGCAATACCAGAGAGGGTCTCTGTGCACAGACAATGGCAGGCTCATCAGCTATGACTCAGTGGGCTCTCTGTCAGCCTCCTCTAGCAATTACAGCTCCCTAAGCCTGAAGTCTTGTGAGAGAGAGGGTGAGGAGGAGGGCCGAGACAGCTTCTTAGCTCATTGCAGTCCTAAAGTGGTGATTCAGCAGAGTGTGGACGCCCTTACTCCACTCAGGGAGTCCTCAGACCTGCTGGATATCTCAAACTTCACCCCTGACAAGTTTAGACACTCATCACTGTCAGAGCTTCCCCCCCTGAGACCCCAACTTATCCCCCCAGGTCGTGGGGCGTGAGATGAAGATTGCGGGGAATGTTGGAGAATACCAGGATGTCAATGACATGAATCTGGAGTGTAACAGGGATGTAAAGTGGAACTGTGAAGTTATGCAGCAACAAGAACACACAACAAATGCATTCACAGTGGAAGACAGCCAGTTTCCACTGCACAACTTTAACAGTCAAGATGTCTTAAACTTAGACAAAAAGGAACTGGGTGTTACTGAATTTGACGAACAGACTGGTGACATGTTGGCCGGTGCCAAAACTATAAAGTCAAAGCGGAAAGGCAATTACAAACAGACTGCAGGACAAAGTCCAAAGAAAGTCCGGGCCCCCAGAGCTCCCAAATCAGAAAAAGTTAAGACCCCCAAACAGAACTCACGTTCCACCAAAAAGATAAAGGCCATGCTAGAGGGTAAAGCAGCAAAGAATCAGGCTGGCAGTTGTGGCACAGGCCTGACTGACGGCAGCAGCACTGGGGACTGGTCTGGTACTGGGTGGTCAGAGAGCAACAGTCTGGTAGGGGACGACCAGAGAGAATTTGAGGAGCCCTCCAATATTCTGTCAAACATTGTTTCTGGCATGGCCGAGGTCCAGAGGTTCATGATGGCCTCAATTGAGCCACTGTGGAATCCTATGTCTGAGGCCTGCATGCCCTCTGAGGCCAACAGCCTAAACCTTAAGACCCTCAAAATCTTGGCTGGCACAGAGGCTGACCTGAAGAAAAAAGGAGCTGTGCTAACGGGGGCTGGAAGAGGCGGAAGGCAGGAGGGAAAAGGAGGGAAAAACCAGGCCAAATTCAACCCTTCCCATCCTTTATTCCCTCAGCTAGCTCTCGGCTGTAACATGTTTGACAAACCCAACTTTATTAACCCTGGACCTGCACACAAAAAGCTGTACCGCCACAAGACCAGTGCAAAGTTTCCTCGCATTGAGACGCTGAAGGGGAAGCGAGCTGAGAGAGACCCAAATAAGGACATAGCACTGATGACCTCTTTTGAGAAACTGAGGTAATATTTTGTTATCAGCTGCTGTTGCACCCCCTTCTCACTTTTCCCCAATAACCTGCTCAGCCCCTCCCTCCCAAGCATACCTACACTGACGCTATGCCAGAGCTGCATGAGTACTACGTTCCCCTTGACTACACCCACTTCCTTTGCCCCCCCTGAAGAGGAAATTAATATCTGCATGAAAAACTTCTTGTACTTTGCAAACTACCTATTGAGTGATTGTGTCAAGCTGATTGAGATTTGAAACGACCATGGCTGCATTTTTCTTGCTTTTGTTGTTTCTGCTTTGTTTGTTCTTATAGTCGTTTTTGTTTTAATTTTGTCTGAAAAAAAAAAAAAAAGAATAAGCCTTGAAAGCAGTTCTGTCGCCTTTTTGAGGAACTTTGTTTTTGTATTTTCTCAGCAAAACTAGCTCCCCTGAATTATGTATTTATTCCCCTTTTCCCTAAAGATGTAGCTATATACACAAATGCATTGAGTGACATCTACGCACCCCTCCTCATCTGTTTTTGTATGCAGAATATGGATGTCCTGTTGTTGCTGTCCTTCATACACTGCCTGGCTCATTTCAAGAGGGAAACCTACAGTTAATGAGCCGTATTTAAGCCCAAGACATCTTGAAATCACAAGATGGGACCATTTTGTATTGATGACATATCAGACATAGTCTTCTTTTTCCCTCAAAGTTGGAATGATTCCTAATTTTCTTTTTATCAAGGGTTGGTTTTTCTTCTGGAGTTTAGAGGAACTGGTTATCTAAATTTACATTTTTACGCCTTGCAAATTCATAAAAGCTCCACCCTCAGAGTATTTTTGTCAATGTTGTTGTACAGGGACATGCAATATTTGCAAAAAAAAAAAAAGAAAAAAAAAGATAATTATAATCTTAAAATCAATGTGCCAAAAGTAACAATGCTGTGTAAATGACCTCTTATATATGTGTGAATATTGGCTGTTCCTCTTTTCTATCCACTGGAATATTGGCTGCTTGGGTTGGAGACTCCTTACAGAGACTTGCCACTATACAGGAATTCTTTATTTGGGACTTTTCACTCTTCTCTGATGAAAGGCACCAACAGCTGGCAGTGGTACACCACCACTCACTAAACCAAATCGGAAAGACTCTGAATTCTCCTTGTTTCCCCACTTTGTTTGCCAAATTCAATTTACCTCAACATCGCCTGCACTGACAAGCATCAACAGAGAGGCAAAGGGGAGATCAGCTCTGAAGGCTACTGTAGAGGAAGAAGAGGGAAAAAGAGGTGTTCAAACGAGTTTTCTCTGGACCAAGGAGAGTGTAGTGCAGATGTTTGAGGGTAAGCAAGGAAAATTATTTGTCTGTTGGGGCTGTGCCTCAATGGAATGCTGTTTTGTACTGGAAATTCAAGGCAGTTTATCACTAATAGAGTCTGATGCACGTATTGGTTGTGAATGGACTTAGGACATTACATTTTTGCAGTAGATATAATGTGAATGTGAAAGAAGTTTTCAGTAATGGAATCAGTAATCTTGTAAATGAAGGAAAGCATGTTTTCGCATTAGTTTCACATGGAAATCTTATCCTGGTTTACCGGAAATGGTCATTTAAACAGTAATTTCTCTTGACATTTTCATGTCATTTATTTGTTAACATATAAGTTGCACCACTGGTGTACTTGGTCACCTTTAATATTAATTTTTCACATAATGTCTGAATCCAGATCCTCTTTTTTTGGAAGTACTTTTTAAATGATTCTTTTTAAATCTCTTTTTCAATGGTTTAACATTTTGGCAGATAACATTATTGCCAGTAAATACAAATTAAATATGTTAGTCTCTGATCCGGTGATTTCCCAGGCCCTGTATCTTAATTACATGCTCATTTACTGCATTACTGCCCTTAAATGACACATGGGAAATCCACCTTAATATGGACTACACAATCATGTTCCAAAATGTTGAAAAGCCTAATTTTTTTTATTTTATTTTGTAAAATAAAGGAATCGGAGGAGTAATAGAGTCCCTTCAATTGAAAACAGGTGTAAGCTGTCCTTCACAAACATATAAACAATAGGCCTATATTTTCTCTCTGTTTTGTAACATGAAATATGGAGATGTGTGGACAAACATCCTTGATTTTAACACTTTAAAACACCTTGTCACACTGGGTATGCTAATTCAGATGCACAGGTTCTAGTAATTGATTGCTTGCATATTGCAAGAATCATAATCAATCATTCTCTGTCTCTTTTTCTCTCCTCTCTGCCATGATCCTTTGTTTTGTTTCTCCAGTGTATCAGGGTTAGGACCAAGACAAGCTGCTGATGGGAAGCTCCACATGGGCCCATGCCCATTTAGTCTGCCTTCTCTAATTTCTGCCTATTGTCAAATTGAATGTACTTCTCTGAGTTCATGGTTGTTTTTTCTTCTTGTTTTCTTCTTTTGATTTTAAAAATGTGCCACTGTTGAGCTGCCTCATGTTAATGGTGCTAAGAAAGCTGACAATTGCTTTGTGTTTTTTTTTTTGTTTGTTTGTTTGTTTGTTTATTTTTTCCTTTTCTTTTTAATTTTCCCAGAGTTGACAAAAAAAGAAAAAAGAAAAAAAAGAAATGCAAAATAGATTAGGTACCTAACCCTCTTTATGAATGTATATTATAATGTTATGTTTGATGTATTCACTTCATGATTCTTTGACATTGATTGGAATTACTTTTGCTCTTTTCATTAAAAGATTACCGAGCTTTATATATACTGTCTAGAGTTGTTACCAGAAGGAATCGTAATGAACTCTTGACACTACAAAATCTTGTATATTTTTTGTGTGCCAATTTGTAACATATTTTGTAAGTGTATATTTTTCTTAGAAAGTGCTGTGAAGTATTTGTGTGTGTGAGTAACCTTTTATGCGCCTCTATGGGCAGTGGAAAGGATATACAATGACAAGTTTCTGGTTTTAAAAACCAAAATATGAAAGTATCAACAGAAAACTAGAAATATTTACATTTTGTTGGGAGTTTTGTAATAAGACCATGATCTTGTTGTGAGAGTGTTGTGTTACTGTGCAAAACACAAATAAGCAAAGAAAAAAAAATGAAAACTTGGAAAAAAATATAATTTGTGAACAATTTGCTGTTTTATAGATTTTCATGTAAATTATTTGAGTATTATTTTGTTTTTGTTTTGTTGTAACTGTTGCAAAGGTTTTAAATATTTGTGATCAAGCCTGTATGGTGATAATGTAATATTGGTAACTTGCTGAGTTTTGTAATAATGTTTATGGAGTAAATATACAAATTAAAATAAGATTTTGAATGCTGCTTTCTGAACAGAGTTGGGTTGTGTTTCTGGTCACTGATGCATGGTTATGGACTGTATAGTATGTACAGTAAAATACAGCAAATACTCCATACGTTCAAGTCTCAAACAAATTAATGGAAAATTTTGCAGCATGCTGTTTTATGAAAACACAAAAATTTCAAGCATTTTATTGAGATATCAGGATTTAAGCAAAAATATTTGATAACCAAATAGTGCGCTTTTGGTGGTATCACTACAGTTCTACTAAGGAAAATATACTGTATTAAATTCAATGTAAATGTAAACAGAATCTTAATCATTCCAATTAGTCTGTTCCTGTTTGTTATATTGAAAGATTCTTAGACGAAAGCCATTTTAATTTCTGCACAAGTCTAGCTTTGGCTCATGTTATTTTAATGTCATATCTAATTAGCACTCAGGGTCAGGCATTGCTAGAGTGACTGCTCATCCATAACTCTGAGCTGAGCTGCTGTGGTCCACACTGCAACTCATTCTGGCATGCTTAATTGGAGCTGGAGATATACTGTCTCAGACCATAAACAGATCCTGTGATGTATGCCTCCAAAATTGTCAGGTGGTATTAGCATTGTTTTTGTTCTTTAGTCACCCGTAGCAGATAAGGGAGCAGGCAAATTATAAGATGGAATATCTAATGGAACGGATCAGATACACCTGTGGTTATTAAATGAGATCCTAGATGTGTTGTCATGGGCGCACGCATTGCACAATTGACAACCATATACTGTCAGCTTTTTGATCAGAATCATTTTTGCTATTTCTTTATTCTAAAACAGAAGGTCATAGAGTAGCACTTTAAAAAAAAAAATCATCACGTCTAAAGTGAGTGAAGTCACAATATGACAAATAGCCTGTCATGTAGACATAGCTTTGAGCCACTTTGTGATAGCGGCCCTTTGTTTTAATTATTCAGCTTGTAGGTCAAAGTTGCAAATAACCCAAAATGTCCAACTTGCTGCAGTTGAGATTTCTTGTTATTTTTCTGCACATGGGTTTGCTTTACATACCACTGACTGATGCCGAAGGGCCAACAGTGGCTCACTTCAGCCTGCTGCTGCAATACTGTCCCTTCTTCACCCACGCTGAACACTGTGACCTCTTATTATGCTATGGTGTTTCTTCCTTTAAAAATCCATAGTTCTGTTCTGTCAAAGTGACTTCTATATGATGGAAAGAAAAATACAATAATCTACTTGACACTGACTCTTCACAATACTCTTTCTGAGTAACTACAATCATGTTGATTGTGTAGAAATGCTCTTTAGTTATAAGTCATAGGACCCTTTTTCACATTGCGACAATTATGTTATTCAGATAACTACATAAAAAAAAAAACTGTTCACGATTTGGAAAAATATATATAATTATTTTTTAAAATATATAATTTTCTCATTTGTTGACGGCATGATTTGTGTTTATATATTTCTTATTATTATTATTATTATTATTATTATTATTATTATTATGGATAAATTGTGTAATTCACATGCCTTGGCGCCCTGCGATGAACTGGCGACTTGTCCAGGGTGTACCCCGCCTTCACCCCTATGTAGCTGGGATAGGCTCCAAGTGACCCCCGTGACCCTAGTGAGGATAAAACGGGTTCAGAAAATGAATGAATGAACATGCCTTGGCCTCATTTGCTAGCAGCAATGGTGGGTGCAGTTCTTAGCAGTAGCCATGGGTGCAAGGAACCATGAATGCAGTTTACACATCTATTTTAAAGAGAGGTAAGAACCAGTTAATCAGTGCCACTTGAGATGTTCCATACAGAATGGTGCATGTAAAAATAAGTAGCCTCATTTTACTGATTGTAAATGTGAGACCTCAAAGCCTATGATGCATAAAGTTGAACCGTGTAGCACAGCAATGAGCAAAACAAGCTTATTACATATTAGTAATTCCAAGTGGCATGTTTACAGTTCATTAGAAACTCATTGATTAGGGTATGTAACAGAGATTTTAAAAAATCAAACAACTGATGCAGATATAGGCCATTGTGATATAATAGTATTAAGCTTTTGCAAACAACGAAGGGACTTTTCTGTCTTTTGCTTTTAGACACTGGTCTGACTTCGGATAAGAAAAAGATCTAAAATCGTTATAAAACAAAAAAACTAGTCTATTTCTTAATAATAAAATCTGTATTGCTTGCTGGATTAAGGGAATGAATCATTTTATTCCAGGCCTCATTGTATGCACAGGAAAGACAACCGATACATCCAACCCACTACGTCAATGCAACTGGAATCTGCAAAAGGTAAATTAAAGTATTTGCATGTATAACCGCATCGTGACGCTACAGCGGTGCACTGTGAAAACAAACATCCTTTTCCCAATGCTGTGTAAATTGGAGAATAACTGTGCCCAGTGTGTTGTCTGTCAGGCTACCCACTCCATAACGCCCCGCCTCCATCGCGGCGATCTGCAAACAGACGGTAAACTCAGGCCATTTTGCCTGTGCGTTTTCAGCAAAAGCTCTGACTTCCTGAGAGGTTAAACTCTGGGGGAAAACAACCGTAGCTTTGCCATGTCCGGAAGATTGTTGTAGTCTTCCTAAAAGAAAGAAAATGGAATCCCAAAGTCGCACCTAGCGACAAACAGTAAAGCGTTTTTCAGTGACTATTAAAACAACATCTGGATACTGCGATCACATTGCTACGAACATCACTGAAAAGGTACTGTGTTGGCGATTTGTTGTCAGACACTATATTCACTTTATTTACATAAGCCAGATAATTTTAGATTGTTTGCTCTGGTTCGGTACGGTTGTGAACGTCATTGGTTGACGTCGTTTGTCTTGTTAGCTTGCGGTAATGCTAATAGTGACAAATCTATTTTTGATGAAGCCCGTGCTTTCTCACCAAAGTCGAATGAAATAGAGCAGTTAAGTTGATCTTTTCACATCACGTGTGTAAACCTGAGCGCTCAATAAGTGTTGTATTAAGGCGATGTGTTCGACGGCAATTAACCTAGCCTCAAGTTTCAGGCTAAGCTAGCTGTAAGCTAGCCGTCCCTGTTAGCTAACAAGTTAAAATGGAAGCTAGCTAGCTTAAGCATTACTGAAAGCTCAACACAAGACGGGTTGTTTGGTCATGTACGAAGTTTGTTATTGGACAAAGAATCAAATATTATCGTTGTTACAATGCAATAGTATTTGGTCATTTGTTTTTTATGTTGTTACACAATACGTATTGATAGCGTTACGTAGTTTAAGATTGCGGTGTTTTTAAATTATCAGTATTAGCAAATGTACACGGCTAATATTTAGCTGGCCGACGCAATGTATGCTAGATGATGCCATTTTGTTTTTATCTCGACTTTGACCAACATTTTGCGTTCACTTATGATTTATAAGTAAGTCACCAAATTATTCTTCAGTTATAAACTCGTTTGTCGTTTTGTCAATTTGTTACGTGTATGTAACGGCAGTATAAACACACAGAACTCGTTTGCTAGCCAGTGTAGCTTTATATTAGCATGTAGTAACCGGTGAACACAAACCAGTGTTAACATTTGAGTTGTATGATGTTCTCTTTTTTGTGTGTTTTGAGTGTTGTGTATTTAATGTTGGTTTGTAACCAACGTTTTTCCACGATGGCAGTTTCCCTGGTTGATGTCAGTATGGTTTTTGTTGTCAATATTTAAATGGAGAATAGTTCAAATATATGTGCTGTGAGATGGGATTCCTTGTTTTGGAATTCTCAAAATATGAAGTGTTTCTTACATCCACTTTTTGAAGTATGTGTTATGGAGCGTCACATTTTCCTTAACGTTTTGTTCTTTCATTTGTTGTCTCCTGCAGCATCTGGATTTTACTGTAGATTGGAGAATATTCCTCGAGCTCTCTCTCCCTTCTGAATCAATGGAAGGGTCTGACAGTACAGAGCAAAGTGGCAGTGACCAGCCAGAGTCACAGCGCCGGAGGCAACTGGACCGTCTGGACAGGGAAGAGGCATTCTACCAGTTTGTCAACAATCTCAGTGATGAGGACTATCGCCTCATGAGAGACAACAATCTTTTGGGTACTCCAGGTAATAAGTTGTTAATGTAATTATGCTTAAACTTTGAGTCAATTCAGCCTACGCATTGGCATTTGTGAAAATTAAGGAAAACTCTTGAAGTTGGTCAGCTTTATTATAATATCTGTAATGCTGGGTTAAGTGTATCCAGAGTGAGTTGAACTGACAAGTTGCATCCCATTGTGCCAGTAAATAACCTCTCATATATGTTCCTGTCAGGATCATCTTGAACATGAGTTGATGTTCTGAGTTTTATTTAGCTGCTGTTAATTGTTTTAATGTTTTATTTTATTTAGTACATGTTGTTTAGTTTAAATAAGTATCGAGCTGTGAACAAAAGACTGAGATAGTTGGAAATTTCTGTCCTGTGGCTTACTTAGCATTTATTTCAATACTTTGATTGTTTGCATCAAGCACTTCCAGAATGGATCACATCAGTAGTTAACTAAGGTGTGATATCTGTTTAACTCACCCACAACTCGCCTTATTAAGTAGTCATCATCAATGAATTGTATTTGGTACACTTTATTTATTTTTTTTTTTTGCATTAGACATAATGCTACAAATTTTTAAGTGGTACTAAGTCCAGTAAAGAAGCGTAGTTAAAAGGCTTATTTTAGGATTTTTTTTGTTTCTGATTCATCATTCAGTTTAGGGCTGGGTGATTCAGCCAAAAGATGACATGATGGTATTTTGACGTAGAATCACAATTTTCCTCTTGTCTCAAAAAGTGTAGGTCAGGTACAACCATACTACATGTTTTTTGCTGTTTTTCTTGTTACCTGACTAGAAGGTCTGTAGTTTTGCCTGATTTTGGACTAACATTGTTGCAGTATTTGTCAATAGTTTTGGGAGAGAACGTGTAAATCAGACTTACTTCATGTGGAATTTCGGAAGCTTGACCAACAGCTCATGGAATTACTGGAACTGTGATTTTAACTGAAGCAGTGGCCACAAAATACTAATCCCACAAGAGGAGCGACTGAATACTTTTAATATGGAAAGTCACTAAAGAACCACTATTATCAGAGTTAAATAAAGTTGCCTACCCACATTAATGCTACAAACACCCCATGAGTCTCTAAAAATATAATTTGCTACTTAATACACTTTTTATTCAAAATGAAAGTTAGCTAAATGTGTGATTGGACAGCAGTGTTTATAATTTAATTACATGATCTGTACGATCCTAGATCATATGACAATGTTTATGATTTAAGATTGTGAGATCACCCAGCCCTAATTAAATTGACAGAACTTTTGTGATGTTTTTTACATTACTTTACTCACTCATATCCTCCTGCATCATTTCACGTTGCCTACTTGAAAAGGCTTTACTCAGAATTAGGTTTAGGTAGCCATCTTTTGTGTTGGATTTGTAAATATGCGCAAAATGCAACAGTTAATGGACTACTGAAGCGCCCAATCCGTTTCTGTCCCAGGACAGTGGGAGAGGGAATGTAAGTTTGGAGCATCCTTTAGAGGAGCGTCCTGCAAGGAGAGGGCATTGAGTGGACAGTGGCATGCCCTGGTAAGTCTGGAGGTTTTCAGTATTGTCCTGTTGCTGTGTTCAAAGACCTAGCAGCTCTATGGACCAATACAACACAAAAGACATTGCTCCTTTTCTTTTTGGAAATAATTTCCTTTGGTCACTACACTAGTATTTTTTGCAGAATGTAGTAAAAGACATTTTTCAATGTAGTTGTTTAGTGGCCAGATGTGTAACCATTACATTATGTCCATCTGATAATTCACCGTTACTGTGATTAACATGAGAAAATGTGTATTTTTATGCATGACAAAAAAAAAAATCTCTCTACAACTTATTTTGGCAGTCAGAGAGAGTAGTAGGGGAAATTAACAATGAATTTTCTTTAGTAGAAGAATTTCGTGGGTTGCCAGAAGTTCATTGTTTTAGTAAGGCATTGTGGTTGTTTTTTTATGTATCTTTCAGGAGAGGTAACAGAAGATGAGCTGTTTAATAGACTTCAGCAAATAAAAGATGGTCCAGAACAACAGAATAACACCCAGAGCACTGAAAACGGAGAAGATGCAGTTGGTAAGTATAGCAGTTCAGTTACTTGTTGTTTTTTTTCCTCTCTAAGTGAAATTTTCTTACTCATGTCTTGACCTTTGATTTTTAGAACAACCAGAAGGCTCTGAGGATTCTGCAGGTGGGGATAGTCTCCTTGACTGGCTGAACACAGTAAGGCGCACTGGCAACACAACCAGAACTGGTCATCGTGGGAATCAATCGTGGCGAGCTGTAAGCCAGACAAACCCAAACAGTGGTGATTTTCGCTTTAGTTTGGAGATCAGTGTGAACCGCAACCTAACTGAACAACAAGGTGCTGTAGAAGGGGAGCAGGAAACTCCAGAGGGTCAAGCAGTAGCTGTTAATGCTGAACCACAAGTACCTTTGGAGACAGAAGTGGTCGAAGAACCAGTGGTGGAGGAGTTGGCTGTCATAGTGGAACCAGAGCCGGAACCAGAGCCGGAACCAGAAGAAGTTGCTCCACAAGAGATACTTGGAGAGCCTCCCAGCCCACCAGCTGGCTTTGTGGTGCAACCACCACTTTCTCCTCCACGAAGAGGACAAAGAAGAGCCCGCAGCCGCAGTCCAGAATCTCGCAGAACTAGGCCCCGTACAGCTCGGAGCCGTTCCCCTCTCAACCTTGAGGTGCTAGATGGTCTTCCTAATCCCCGTACTGGCCCTAGTTCTCAAGGCTCCAACTCTGTTACCAACAATTCCCCTGTGCCTCAAGTGGAGGGCAGCTCCCGGACTCGACAACATGTCCTCTCTAGGCAAAACACAGCTGACAGTGATGTGCAACCATCTAGGGCTACAGCAGAATCAGTCCCAGAGCCCCACAATAGCCGATCTCAGGATGGAGAAGCTGCTGGAGGGGAAGGGGGTGCAGCTGGCCGGCGTCCCCCTACGATCATGCTTGATCTCCAGGTGCGGCGTGTGCGTCCAGGCGAGTATCGCCAAAGAGACAGCATCGCGAGTCGTACTCGTTCACGCTCACAGAACTCAAACAACACATTTCTTTATGAGAGTGAACGTGGTGGCTTTCGTAGGACTTTCTCACGCTCTGAGCGTGCTGGGGTGAGGACCTATGTTAGCACTATTCGTATACCTATCAGGAGAATTTCCGATGCAGGTTTAGGAGAGGCTACATCAATGGCCCTCCAGTCTATGATTCGACAAATTATGACAGGCTTTGGTGAATTAGGCTACCTCATGGATTCAGACTCTGATTCATCAGATTCAAACCGTGGAGCCAACACACCTGCAGATCTGGCTGAAGTCCTCAACAACCCAGATACTTCTACTGCTGGTGCTCCCGCAGCTGATATTGATGAACCATCTATGGCTGCTGGAGTCAGAGCAAGGACACTTGACGCTGAGATGGATGAAAGCCTCGCTGCTGCTCCGCCTGCCTCTGGTGGCAGGGCTCGACCTAGACCACCCATTAGTCTAGAGGAGCCCAGCTCTCTTCCTTTCCTCCGCCTCGCCCACTTCTTCCTTTTAAATGATGATGATGAGGACCAGCCCCAAGGGCTGACCAAAGAGCAGATTGACAACCTTTCTATGCGCAACTTCGGTGAGAGTGATGCATTGAAGACTTGCAGTGTCTGCATAACAGAATATGCAGAAGGTAACAAGCTACGTAAGCTGCCCTGCTCACATGAGTACCATGTTCACTGCATTGATCGCTGGCTCTCTGAAAACTCCACTTGCCCCATATGTCGCAGGGCTGTCCTGGTATCTGCCAATCGAGAAAGTGTGGTGTAGCCGATGACAGACAGCAGAGCTATTTGTCTCATCTTGTACAATGTAATATCCCAAATCCTTAAAGTTTTGAGAAAATGTCTTCACTGTTGAAATGAATTTCCATCATACCATAAGTGGTTTTAGCATAATCCCATCACAGTTTTGATTTGGGGTGCTACATACAATGGCAAAGGCCATTCAGTCTCTGAGACATTTCTGCAGCCCAAAGTTAGACATAAGCAATGCATGCAGTTGGACTCGACCTGTAGTGACACAGCAGTTTTTTTGTAATGCATAAAGTCATGTGCACAAGCAAACCTGCATTTCATAGAGAATCCCACAGCTAAAGATGTTGCACAGCTGCAGCTGGTTTAGGCACTTCAAATCTGCTCTTTTGTATTAACTCCTCAATGGCGCCTTATATACAATAAGGTGGGTATTGGTACAGTTTTTGATTACACCAATTAAAAGTATTAGCTGTAAATAAGCTTGTAAAATAATTTGGGTCATAATTTGTATCGGTGAATTGGTTTTGGATTAGTATCACATATGAAGATATGGATTGTATTTACCTCAATTATTATGTCAGAGCATCCTTAAATTAGGTGTTACCCATCAGATTCATTTATAGATTGTATTGTCTAAAGGATATGTAAGACTTATTTTGTCCTCCTATTTTACACTGTATCTCGTACTCTCCCCTCTTTGTTCAGTTAAAAGTAACGACTATATAACAATTTGAAACTGATGTAAGTGCTGACTTTTTGTGGAGGCATAAGAAAAGATGAATGCAACGAGGTTAATTTTGTAAGATGAAAGTTCATTTTGAAATCCTATATTTATTATTTGTTTGATTATTAAAAAGGATTGCATAATAAACATACCAGAAATTAGAGATGTCTGAGAATTGGTAGTAGATATTGGGTTGAAATCAAGATGTTGGTGTGTGGAGTTTCCCTCCTCGAAAGTACTATACTAACAGTAGTCAGTTTCGGACTGTAAAGATGATCGCTTCTGCTTTTTCCACCGACATAAAAGGATAATTACTTTTTAGCATGTGAAGAATATTAATTCTTCATGGCCATCGATTAACAACCATTCTAATTTTGTAATGTAATGTACTTTAACTGTCGACTGACGAATTAAGTTCTCTAAACTGGTATGGTATTCAGTGAACTCCTCAGAAATTTTCCTAAAACTAACTGCAGCATTCTGCTTAAATCAGGTCATAATTTCCTCCTTAATGTACACAGTTTTAATTACTAAACTAAATGTCTGCTCATTGACTCTGTCTGGACAAAAAAAGAAAAAAAAACATCATAATTTTGTCCAGAAAGTGAGACTGCTGTTAAAGTCAGGATGTTCATCCACTGTGCCCTCCTCCTGCCTCATGAGCAGATGCTCCATATCAGTGTGCAATACATGCAAAAGTGAAAGTAGGGAAATTTAAACCATGTAATAAATGTGCTATTGTTAAAAATGTTGTTAATGGCTAAAATCTTTAATGAAGACATTATGTTTTTAAAATGTGTTGAGGTTAATATTATTTTAAGTTCTATAGGTTTTAAGAGCACTCTTCATGAACAAGAACAATGGCAGAAGGAAGAAATGGGCATCGCTGTTGTGCCATCTTGTCATGTTTCTTGTTGCACAGTTTTATGTCTTCACCACATTGATTACTTCCCTTTGTGGGACATCCAAGTCTGAATGCAAGACATTATTGTCATTGTTGAATACCATGAACTTGTAAATTAAATATATGTTCTCTGATAGGCCATGCTTTCATAGTCCTGGCCTTGTTCTGTGACCCACCCGGTGCAGTATGTTAACTGGGTGTCAAATTAAACTAACTGCTCAATTAAACAAGTTGTTATGCTACACGAAACACTGTAGACGTGCTTTCTGTATTTTCATTGTGCTTTTTTCATTTTGCTTTGCACCCTGAGTTATGTTATTACTTCTTCTTACAGTGTTTGTGTCATATATTTGTTGATATTCTCATCAGTACATAGTTATTTGATTTTATTTATGGATCATGAGACAAACAAATCCTAAGAATAACATGTTAATGTCAAGTAATTATTTCCAACGTGGTCTCCAGCTGTTAAGACTGAAAACAAGACACATTTATGATGTAATGCAAACATCAGTTCCCAATTATCAAAAATAAGTCACCAAAGAAACCCAAACAAAACCCAGTACAATCAACCTTCATGACCACACAGTTACTATCACCGCAAAAAAATCACCTGTGAGTCTGTTACACAATTCCATAAATCCATGTGTTTCAATGGATCATTCCATAGCCTTCAGTTCTTACAGATTACTGTTAAATAATGAACAAAATAAGGAGATTGGATCCACTTTCCATTAATGATTTAACCCATAAATGCATGAATGAATGATTAGGTAAAAATGTTACTCATTTAGTCACAATTGAAGGGTTGAGGTATCTTTAGTTGTGTGAAATTTATTTATTTATTTATTTATTCATTTTTGGACTAGAATTTATTTCCTCAATCAGTTTGCCAGACTTCTTCGGTTGGTCATCAAAAATTGAAATTTGATGTCTCCAAACTTCTGAAAATATATGAGTTCCCATGGATATACAGTTTTACTGAGTCTACCACTGTCAAATCTTTGTAAAAAGCCTGTTTTTTTTTTTTTTGGGGGGGGGGGGGGGGTGCTTTTTTTCATTATTACCTCCGCCAAGGAGGTTATGTTTTTGCCAGGGTTTGCTTGTTTGTCTGTTTGTTTGTCTGTCCGTTAGTGTGCAACATAACTCAAAAAGTTATGGACAGATTTGGATGAAATTTTCAGGGTTTGTTGGAAATGGGATAAGGAAGAAATGATTAAATTTTGGTGGTGATCGGGGGTGGGGGGCCCATGGGGGGGGGCACTGATCGTTAGTGTGCAACATAACTCAAAAAGTTATGGACAGATTTGGATGAAATTTTCAGGGTTTGTTGGAAGTGGGATAAGGAAGAAATGATTAAATTTTGGTGGTGATCGGGGGTGTGGGGGCCCACGGGGGGGCCACTGATCAGCCTTGGCGGAGGTCTGCGCTCTCCAAGTGCTTCTAGTTGAGAACATGTTTTTGGCATATGTCTTTTAGTCTTGTATCTTACGAAGTCTTTTTCCATCGTTAAATATTTTTTCCTTTTAACAACATGTTTGGCTAGATATATATTGCCTATCTTGTCACTTTTATCTTGTTGCATATGTCACAACATTTCACCAGAACCAACCTGAAAAGTGAATGTATTGTAATGTGCAGTCAGTGACGCTTTAAAAACAAATTATTGCATTAGTCAAACTAAAGCTGGACTTTAAAAGTTCATCTAAACATGTTAGCTCGACTGAAATTGAAGTTTTAATAGTTGGACTAACACATGTAGCTAACGTGATTGAAAGTTGATCAGTTGTCCAGTTGGAGTGGAATGGGACCAGGTGTTCTGCACATGCACTTGAGCTCTGGAAGCTGAATATCATGCATCTCATCTGCACAAAAAGCAGGGTGGAGAAAATGTACGCTATGGACAAATTAGCAGCGTTGTCCATTGTCATGCCAGTTTACCTCTGGGCTGCTAACTTGCTAACTCGCTATTGACTATTGTGGTCTGACGGCATAGGCCAGGGGTGTCCAATCCTGGTCCTCGAGAGCTACTATTTTGCATATTTTAGATGTATCCCTCTTCCAACACACCTGATTCAAATGATAAGCCTGTCATCAAGCACTGCCGAAGCCTGCTAACGACCATCAGGTGTGCTGGAAGAGGGAAACGTCTAAAACATGCCGGATAGTAGCTCTAGTAGACCAGGACTGGACACCTCTGGCACAGGCTAACAGAAAGAGTGCACATCACCACCTGTTGTAGCAGAGGCGACAAGATTTCAACCATGAAGGTTATTACACAAACTGCAAGAACAGACAAATTTGTTCGTTTTCTCAAGCTGGCGAGAACAATAACCAAGTTTGTTACGGCTAGGACATTTCATTCTGCATGAGAAACTCAAGTGTAGAAGTCCTGGAAAGTCCTCTGGTTTTCCACATTAACCACACCCACTTAAAATTTAAGATCAATCCCACAGTAGGAGGACACACACAGGAGACCACAAAAATTCTGTCTTGATGTGTGAAGAAACAGGCTGTGGGGTCTGATCAAGCGGTAACACATGGACACATTTAGTGTTCAACAGTCTGTCATATAAGCAGAGTAACGTATATGCATATATTATATACTGAACAACAAAAGAAACGCAAGTTTTGGTCGTTAATTTAGGCAAGAGTTCAGCTGTCCTGTTGAGTTGTCAACTGAGATACACATTAAAATAAGTGAGTTGTAACCATTGGAGCGTGTGTTTGCAGGCAAACACGACCACGAGTGGTGTTGAGCACGTGTACAAAGTATCGGAGGTGCGGTACGTTTTGAGTGATATGGTAGTGGGAGCAACAAATGGGAGTGGCAATTCCCTTTGTTTATCTGGGGGCTATAAAAAGAAATGGTAAGATTCAAAAGTTACTGCATTACCACGATGCCTTGCCTTAACGATAATCTGAGAGAACGCGCCATTGGTATGCTTGATGCTGGTTTGGCGCGTTCTCTCAGATTTAGCTTCGGGAGACGTTCCCCTCCCGAAGGATTTACAATGTAATATGTACAGAGTGCAAATTGGTGTTTGTAATATATATCACTATTTTAATTAATATCAAATAGGCCAAAACCTTTTAGATATGTTCAACTATGCTGAAAATAAGCTTTTGGTGTAAAATATTGAAAAGTCTCTGTTTTATTGACATGAGAATGTGGTAATGCGTGGATGACTCTATCATCGTATGCATCACTCAAAATATATCAAAAGACCATTACTTTCTGAAAGTTTCACTCTATCTAAATTATAAGTAACTTGAAAATTAAAAATTGGTGTTTTTGTGGAAATACGTGGACAGGGCCTTTTAAGCAACTCACAAATGTTCAAACCCATAAATATCAATAATATTCACAAAATAATGAAAATCTAATTTTTGAAACTTAATAATCATCTATATAATCAACAGATTGAATACATTTTCTAGATATAATTTTTAGTCTCAAATTTGACCTATGGTTTAAAAAGTACAATCAATAAAATCAGTTGTAACTTTTTTTTCTACAATTGGTATTTTAAAAAGGATAACAGTTCCATAAAATACAGATCTTTAGCTAAAAAATGAGCCCACTTGATAAATGATGTGTGCAAATGTACTTTTTCATGTTGATGTTCACTTTTGTTTGATCGGACCCTGTGAGCAGTTCCAAACCGAGGACTCTGCAGTCCTTTTAGTCCTGGGAGACAGAACAAATGTCTGTGGTTTTGTGAAGTATGTAACAATCGTAAAGGCTGTTACATATTCTGTCATTGGAGTATGGAACTAAGTGCATGTAATAGCCTTAAATCCATTATACTCATGTAGAAATGACTGCATGTAAATGTATTGAGTGTTCTGAAGTAGATATGGTAACTGAGATAAACATTCCATTTGATTAAAAACTATTCTCACATTAATTCTCAGAATTTCACATTTTGACCCAAGACTGTATGTAGGAAACTTTATCCAACCTGCATTTTGATATTTGTCGTTATTGATTCAAACCTGGTAAAGTTTTACAACTTTTATTCTGGAGGTTTAAATTTTATTATTATTATTATTATTATTATTATTATTATTATTATTATTATTTATTTGTTTATTTATTTTTATTTGTTTTTTTTTTTTTTTTTTTACTTGTACACCAGTGTTGGCGACCCAAAATAACAATTTCGGACCATTTTTGGTCCCGACCCTACGTTTGGGAAACACAGTCCCAAACAATGCTGATTCAAACAGCCACATACACGACTTAAAACTGTGTTAAATTGTATGTAAGTGGACTGTGAAAGGGGTCTGGTGCCGTGTCTCCTGTTGTGTCCACAGTGGAGCTGCAGTCTGTCTGCAGTCCACGGAGTCCACGGAGGTGAAAAACACGGAAGTACCGAGTCAGACCGAGCAACGATGGCGACCAGGACAGTCTGCAGCCGTTTGTCGCTTTTCCAGCGTCACTGCATAAAGGTAACACATGAATATCTTTAAAACCTGGTTCTATAGAAATCCACACTGCTCTGAAGGTTCACACTCACCCCACTGTGGGTATGACTGTAATCCAACTTCTTACCACAGAACTGTCACAGACAGTACACAGATGAACCCACATGGTATAATCTACCTAATAAACTGTACTTAATAATATCTAGTTTATTATTATGTCATATTTGAGATAATCCGTCTTATTTATCTGCACAGACACGTTTCCCACTGTCACACTTCAGATCTGTTTCATTTTAACCAGGAAGTGGCGCTGTTGGCTCCATGATGTATTATTTCATTATTATTATTATTATTATTATTTCGCCTCCAGTAACTCGTCCAGAGATGATGTGATGCTGAATGTAATTGCAGTTTCAGTATGCTGGGTGTTTATTGTAGCAGGTCTTCATTCAGACACAGTGCAAAGGGTCCTGCCCTGTTGAAGTGAGCCACCTGGACCATTTGGTGCTGACCGTGAAAAATCTGCAACATACTACTCAGTTTTATTCCTCTGTTCTTGGCATGGAGGTAATCACTTTCAAGGTATGCACAGTCATCGATACACTATTATAGTTACTGTCATTATTATTAGTAGTAGTGTTGCTACATTTATTAAAACCGAAAGCAGTGGTTAAATACAAAAAATATGAATAATTCTGATTTATTTTGTGCATTCTAAGTCATTATTAGCACTATTCCTTTAAATACATCTGTAAATAGTGCACAACAAAAGTGAACCAGTCTGTGCTCCTCTGGTTTGCAACAGCCTCCACTAGATGTCAGTGTTTGATTGCATGTCAGCAGTAGAAACCCCCAGGGCTCTGTCATCATAAAGGAACTGCATTTTCACATTCCTGTATTGTATTCTGTCTTTGCATCACCAAGGGAAACAGAAAAGCACTGAGCTTCGGGAGACAGAAGTTTAACCTTCACCAGCAGGGCCAGGAGTTTGAGCCTAAAGCCAAACGTCCAACACCAGGCTCTGCAGACCTGTGCCTCATCACAAAAACCCCTCTGGCCTCAGTGGCTGCACACCTGAAGGTACTACACCTACTGCACACACCCTGCTTTATTTCTAATGTCACCTCTAATCTCAACACTGTAACTGTAATTATTTTAAAATGAATCTGCGTCAGTGTCAAATGCTAGTGAAACAGGCTGTTTTCTATGTTTACGTCTCATATTCAGGTGTGTGGAGTGGAAATAGAGGAGGGTCCAGTTGAGAGGAGTGGGGCTGTGGGGCCCATCACCTCTCTGTACTTCAGAGATCCAGATGACAATCTGATCGAAGTGTCCAACTATAACCAACCAGCATCAGAGGGGCCTTGACATTTCCTTTTGCCTCAGTAGTTATAATATATGAAAATGCGACCAATACACCTGTAGTCTTTCTGTTCGACAAACAATTAAAGTTTGAGTGACGACCTTTGGAGACTTGAATCACTGTGGCTCATGAACACACACTAGATGTAGTAATAAGATGAATCTGTTATCTGTGCCTACGCATTGTTTTTATGTGGTTGTGCTGATCAATATATTTTACATAAAGTCAAATATCAAAATATTTGTGTTTTTTGTTGTTATTTCCCCTTTTTGGTGCAGTTAATTTGTTAATGTTGCCTACTTAATATCTATCTATCCTAATAATATATGTGTTCTTATGTCTTTGTGTAGTATAATCAATCAATCAATCAGTCAATCAATCAATCAATCAATCAATCTTTATTTATTTGTAGAGCCTTTTACAACACTTAAAGTGACCAAAGTGCTTTCCAATAAAATCAATGCATATAAAAATCAATAATAATCAATAATAAAACAATATAAAAACCGTAATAAAAATAATAATCAATGATATCATAGATTAGCAAGGAAAAGAACAAATACTGTATTTAATGACCATGATAAACCTATTGTTCCTAGAAAATTCATGTGATTAAATTTGTGTTATTGTCACCATATCAGAATTTAAATGTATAATGTTTATTGTAACTCCCTGACACGTCATGTCCCAGAAACAAAAATACCAACATAACGTGCCCACACTTGAAAACCCTCCACCTTCAGTCCACGCTAAAGTGTTTGCACATACGGATGGACAGACGGATGACGGACTAATGACGATACCCTGCAGCAAGGGTAACAAGGACAATCTCTAATTCAGGACATTTACAATGTGAAGCGTTAGTATAATCCAAAAATCAACAATTTAAGTTAAAGTGCAATGAAGTAACAAGATTTGCTTTGCTTAGATGAACAAGAAACATTTACACAGATTTATTTTCTACATTGTTGCCCATAAAGTTGGAATAGTTTTGTTTTCAGACACAGTCCTTTTTTAAATTCCTATTTCTACACATCAGTAATCACCTGAGTACCAGTTCCACTTATCTATTGAGAGTAAGTATATTTACTCTAAATATGCAGTTGTTTTATAATGCCCGTTGTAGCTGTAGATTATTTTATAAATGAATCATTAACAATTATGAATCCAAATGAACTTTTCTTTGAGACATTTCCAGACAAACCTTTCAGGCAGGATTGCAAAGTAATGTCTGGAAAAACAGGCACAAAATAAAATATGACTGCACAGTTTCCTGTGAATTATTAAAAAAAAAAAAAAAAATAGCTGAGGTAGCTGAACAGTATTACAAAACAGTGTATTATACTGCAGGATGATATTCATCAGGTTTAGATATATTCAGATAGTTTCTTAAAGACTCAAATGTGACCTCAGTAATCAGTTGTATGGTGTTAACTTAATCATTAATGTTAACGTGAATATTTGACTAAGAACTGTTGTTTGTGCTGCGAAAACGTGTCCAGACAGGGGTAAACAAAGGGTTTTCCCCTCATGCAGGACTGACACATTGAACCGGCTCTTTGTATCATGAGGACAGGACAGGCCAACGTTTCCTCCAGCCCAGACCTACTGGAACATATGAACTCAAGCTGTGTTTTTCCAGAACTGATTTATACAAAGCACAGTGTTTCAACCTGGTTTTTCATTTTTTGTTTGTATACCTCCTAATGCACACTCCTATTACAAAACACCTCTACATAATTATATTCATTGTGAGCCCAGTAGATACATTTGTGTTTTTTTCCAGATGAATGTCCTCTTCATAAAAACTTATATACTGATACATTCTAGGTTTTTAGAGTAAGATATTAAACTAATGACATATTAATATACTTTATTGTGTGACCTTATTGTCATTAAGTAAAATCCTTGTCCTCTCTTTAACACTGGCTATGGTCACTTTTACATGTTCACTTGCTGAAAAGAATAAAGATGAGCATTTCTGTTATTTTTAAAAGGATTTTTTTTTTTTTTAATTTCCCTCTTTATTTAATTTACTTTTCACCTTAAAAAAGAAATTGTGGAGGTGACAATTGATTGAGATTATTTTTTATTTATTGAAAGAGAATCAAGTTTAAAGAAGATAATGTATGAAAGATTATAAAGGTAAAGCAACTACCAATAAAACATCAAGCATTTAGTTTAGTTTACATAGATGTTTTAACAATCCATTATTTAGAACAAACATAAATTACAGTATGATATTTTTCAACCACCTCATCTATAAATGAAGCTGACATTTTTGTGCTTTCACCATTTAAAAGACTGTAAAGACAATATCTTGATAAAATTAATGTGTAATGTACAGTAGATAAATACATAGTAAAAGATCACCTTCAGACCTTAAGTATACAATTTTTCAGAAACAGAAATACGTCACATTATGTAACATTATGTAAAGCCTGTACACAGTTTGGAAAACTAATATTCTTCATAGAGTGTTCTTATATTTTATGTTTACTAATTTGTTTTGTTGGTGTTTTATTGAAGCTGTGAGAGAAGGGGGGTGCAGTCTTCAAGTCTGTCAAGGTCTTCCACCACCTCTATCAGCTGTTCAACATTGTCTGAGTGAAGCACCGCCCCTGCGTTGTTCCTGAACTTCTTTCTGAGGCTCTCATTGGTCAGTGGGTTGCGCCAGTGACCATAGAAAGTGTCACAGCGTCCCTTTAGAATGTCTCCTCCAACAAGCGTTACCTGTACTTCGCCGTACATGCAGTTGAAATTAGCTTGGTTGTCGTGGGGATGCTCGACACGAACACGGCTCAGCATCTCCAGCAGGTCAGGCCTCCTAATGGCGCTGGGGGTAAACGACTGCACGGTCACTTCACCATCCAGGAGAGCAGAGCAGGCGTTGAACTGGAAGGAGTGACGCGCTTGATGCTCAGACTCTGGGAAAGGCCTGTTGATGTATTTGGAGTGGGGGACTCTGAGCAGAATTTCCTGGACGTGAGCTGGGGAGACAGTACCTGAGCCAACGCCCACAAGAAGCTTATGGACCAAGGCTGCAGCATCTGCGACCCAGTGCATCCCCAGATGAGCTGGGAAGCGCTTGAAGGCCATGTCCTGCTCCTCTAACAGGAACATACAGCCACCATCACTGGGTGATTCCAAAGGCCGTGGGATGTAGTCTTCATAAAAAGCATTAAAGCCGGCCACTCCTGCCACTTCATCCAGGACCAGAGGACTTGCCTCTAATCCTCGGGAGGCCAGCAGAGCAGCCTCTAACCCCAAACGGGCAGCGTTAGCAATGTGGAGAGGTTTGGATTGGGTGGCAGCATTAGCCATTGGAGCTCCAGAGAGAGATGCAGCTATGGCCAGTGCATGACTACACTGGGATTCATTCAAGGACAAGAGTCTGGCACATGCTGCTGCACTGCCCATGGTCCCCACCACACTTGGGGGGTGAAACCTGGTGATAAAAGACAGAAAGAAAGACAGTTATAGAAAAACTGGTCATCTTTTGCTTCTGATTACTGTTTTAATTGAAGGAAAAGTAGGAAATGGGTGCCCCTCATCGTTATGGATTCAGCAGAGAATCTTTGAATAAAGGTGTTTCTTATTCCAACATCTTATTTCAGTGGTGCTGAGACATTTTAGTCATTTACACATTTGATAAACAAGCAAACACTGTTGTGGGCCATTTGACTGGGTGTAACACTTGCCACAGAGACCTCATTGGAACTTCCCTCCAGCTGGCTAATTGTGTTAACACGACCCTTAGAGCCTTTGCTATCCCATAGATGGACACAGCCTAATAACACAACTTTCACAGCCCATTGACACCACTAAGAGACTGTACATTAGGTCTCCTTATAAACCACACTGCATGGATCAGCAAAGTCAGACATACAGGAGATCGTTTCAGTCTTATGTATTCGTAATGATGTAGAATGCGTGTATACATTCTCAAAAAAAAGTCATTTGTGGATGAAATATATTAAATAGACTCATGGTCTGAAATGCACCTCTTGGGGATGTTCTGGGCCTCATTAGAGAATCTCATCAGTCGACCTTGGATCTCGATGCCAACATTGAACGCCAGCAGGAAGTCCAGGCCACTAGGTTTGTTGTTAGCTGGCATCATGTCACTGAGAGCGAACACAGCAGGAAGAACTGCTCCTGAGGGATGAGTGGCAGGATGCCACGTATCATCAAAGTCCATGGAATGAGTCTATGACAAAAAATGATAAGAAGATGCATTTAGAAAATCAGTGACTGTACAGAGCAGTATGTAAAGTCACTTTACTTTAGAAAGCATTTAGATCATTGATTAATTTTATGTTCAGCAAGAACAGGCACAGATTTGTGTGATCTAATACTCGATGTGTGTCCACATTATGCACAAAAGGAAAATGTGTGTCTCTTTAGTTGGTGGAACTGGCAAATGGGTCTGACACCCTGTTGGTGTTTTTTCAGACAAGCATCAGGCAATATTTTTTGGAAAATTCCATAAAAGAGTGACTCAGGATTTTCATCATCTGCTGTGTTTTTCAGGAAAAACACAGTGGTGTCCTGTGGTGTTTCAGTCAGGGTCTTATGTAAATCATAGTAAATTATGTACACAAACTAATAAAATAGCTGTAGTTTGGTTGCGGTAATGGGTTTGTAGGATTAGTGCATCTTAAATAGCCTAGTGCACTGGGAACAATGGGGTTACGTCTGTTAAGTTTATTTATACTCACTGCTACTCCATTGACAAAGGCTGCCAGTGTCGGGGAGAGTCTGGTGTCCTTACGTCCATAAACGAAACTGATGTCATCAGGAGCATACATGTGCTTTTGGAAAGAGAAAGAAATGGCAAAATGCAGTCAAAACAAAGGGTAAATCAACATTTTAGGTACACATTGAGTCATCACAGACAAACAAATGAGCTGAACTTTGTTTTAAATACCCACACATAAAACTACAGTTAGTGAAGGCTGAGTAAAAGTTTTTATTAGTTCGTCAGATCTTATAACACAACAAAACAGATAACCGGAGGAGGGTTATGAAGGATGGTTGAATTAAATTACCACACACAACATTTCTACTGGCTTACACTCTATCTGTCTGTCTCTGATTCATATCAGATAACGTCTTTAATAAAGTTATTCTTCCTCACCTGGCAGTGCTGCAGGGCCAGTTCAAACACTTCTGTTGTGCTTCCAATCAGACCAACTCCAATACTGTCCAGTAGCATTCTTTTACTGCGCTGGAGGACTACGGAGGACAAGTGCCGTGGCTTTACTTCACTGATAAACCTCCCGAAGCTGGCTGTGACTGTGTCCTCAGGGGCAGGACGCTTCATGACTGCAGGGAGAATACAGAGAGTGGTGAAGGAAAAGAAGGCAAAAGCTGAAGAAAAACAAAGGACAGAAGTAAGTGATAACTCTACAGCTGCTATAGAGAAAAAAAAAATCAGTAGAATTCATATTTTAGTTAGATTATACTTATCATTAAAAGTTTACCTTCCACGGCAGACATGTGCACTCCTCTGACAGCCCAAACCGGTCTAATGGTTTTCTGCAGAACAGAAAATAAAAAAATATATTTAATGACAACTGTAAAGTCTGAGAAACACTGGTTAAATTATAATAAAAATATAGTTTTACATCACAAATCCTTTGTTGGCAGTGATTTCCTGCCCTTTCATTTTCAGACAAATGGAACTCTAGCATCACTTTAATGATATCTCCACTTGTCTGTCTGTTGTACTTGTGTAGTGGTATTGTTGCAGGTGTAGTACTGTACATGTAATTTGTTCAACATTTCATAAAAAATCTTGTAAATTAGAGCCAAATATGTAGCAGTCAAAGCTCTATAAAATGACTTTATGCATGGACTCATTAACAAGTTCACTGCCATGATTAAAATAACCCACAGAAATAAACCTATATAAATATCCTTCGTACTTACCCGTAGTGTGGAGATCATGGCTTCAGTTTGGTGTTGCTCTTCTTTTTTCTTTCCTTTAGATGGTCTGTCTTCTGGTTTTTTATGTTCTTCTGGTCGAGTAAAGAGTTTGTGCAGGATGCTGATGCTGTCATAGAGGTTCCCTACTTATATAGCTGATGACTTATATAAGCCACCCAGACTGCCCCAGAAGGAACCAGGAAGGGCAGGTGTATCCATAACATTCATCAGAATAAGGAGGAATTTCCAGAGTGGGCTCTATCAGCATTATCTACCTCAGGAAAAGAAAAGGAAAGAAAGTAACTTTACTGTCTTGGGTGGAGGCAGTGATGTCACTGCTCACGTTGTCTATTGTAGGTTGTGATCAGGGAATTTTCTTGAACTCCTCCTACGTGTAGAGAGGCCTTATTTATAAGTAACTGTCATCCCTCCATCAGAACAACTTCTACTTCACTTGTTTAAGCATCTTCTCCAGGTAAGACTTAATTTCCTTCTTTATATTAACTAGCATGTTGACAGTCACATGTGTTTTAGATCCAGGCTTTAAAATGCTGTGGGTTACTATGTATCATGGGTAGTTTTTGTACCTTTATTTAAAAATTGCTCTGGATTACCTACATAATGATTATTTAAGTTTATGTATTATATCAGCATATAATGTTAGACCTAAAAAGACTCATAGACATTACCAGATCACATGACTTGCTTTTTTTTTTTTTTTTTTTTTACATAAATTCATCAGTTGTGCATAAAATTCTTACTTATACAGGTACCTGTTCTTTGCTCATATTTGAGCTGAATATCCAAGTCCTGCTGTTACTACTATGATAGAACAGGGGTTGTTCAGCTCTCCTGTGACTGGGCAGGGCCACATACAGTGGACTCAGGTTTCTGAAAGTGTTCAGAGACGGAACACAAAGAGGGAGCAGACTATACAGGACAAATCTGTGTTTACAATTACTTAAAGACACTATCAGTTTTTAATTTCTTTGTTCCTATTTTCCTCAATGTGCCTCTTGTACACTGTTGCCCATGAAGTTGGAAAAAAATTTTTTTTCAGATGTTCCAGTTTTATTTTTCTTATTTATACACATCAGTGATCATCTTTGCCATGGTGCAATGATTACATGCTGTATTGTAAGAACTGTATTTTTTTTTTTAACATTTAGACTGATATATGTTTATGTGTTTTGTATCCCTAATAGCACATATACTGTACATGTCATTTTTAAAAATGTTGTCCTTTCTGTTGTTACACCAAATGTGCAGTTTGACAAAGGAAACATTATGTCAGCATCAGACGGTTTTCCAGCCAGTTTCTATGGTGAGCCAGGAGTGTTGGGCATGTTATCTAACGGGATCAGTGCATTCCTAGTCCTTCTGCAGAACTTCAACACAGCATACACCGGGATTGCACCAGCAGGAATGGAGAATATACTTGCAGGTAAAATTCTGCTGTAATTCTAATCAGGACACACTAATATCTAAGTAATACAGTATTTTACATAGTGATTCATGATGCTTGTTCCAGGTGTTCATCTGATCCTGATCGGTTGTATCTGTCAGCTGGTGGCTGGTCTCCTGTCCTTCAGAAAATATGATCATCTAAGCGGCACTGCCTTCATTGGTTATGCTGCTCTTTGGGGTAGTTATGGTGCAACTCGCATCTACTTTGGAGCCATCACTGAAACCCCTGTGACAACATTTTTTCCTTATCAGATAGACAATAATATGTCCCTATCCACTAGTGTGATAAAAAACCTGCCCCTGAATGCAACCACAGGGATCCCAGAGTCTGCTATATCAGGCCTGATCCCTTATATCCTTCTGTCCTTTCTCCTGGCATTTTGCTCAGCCACAGTTAACTATATAATGCCTTTTGTATTTGGGGCCATCACTGCCACCCTCATTTTTGAAGCAGTTGGTCTAGTAGCAGGATCCTGGGCTCTTGTCGTCTCTGGGGTCCTTGAGCTGCTCATTCTAATCTTTGCCATCTATGGTTCAGCTGCACTGCTTGTCAAAGGCCTGACTCAGCGTCATGTCCTAAAAGGCTTTGGGACCCCTCTCTTTAATGTTCTCCTGCTAGGGACGGCCAACTCTGCAAATGCCCAGAGCATTGGCCAGGAGAAAAAGAAAAACACAAAGTATGCTGAGCCTATGGCCTTGGGTTTCTTCTGCAACACTGTTTGTTCTTTTATCTTTACATTCTACAGCTTTGGGTACATGAAATCCTTCAGTGTAGGAGCTGCATGGGTCTCAATTATCTCAGTTGCTCTGTTGCTGTCTAGCTACTATGCCTATCTGCGGCAAGATTGTTACCACACTACAAAGTTTGGTTTGCATGCTACATATTGGCTGATCAAAGCTTGGGAAGAGTTTGTGGCGTCTGCTCTTATTGCAGATGACACTGAAGTGTCAACAGGGAGAGAAACAATGGTGGGAAACTGGTTCTTTGTGATGGCAGCATTGGTGCTCTGCATGGGAAGTGTGAACGCAGATGTCCTAGAACTGATCCACAACATGCTCTTTGTCCTGGTCACCCTCTCTACAATCCCCCAGATCCCTCTGCAGGGATACCACATTTTCTTTGGTGTAGCTTGTTGCCTTTTTACTGCAGCCTCACTCTATGGCACCTTTGCACGACTCATCAACACCATAGCAGAGAAGTCTCTCATCCCTGTAGGTCCACAGCCCATCTCCACTGAGAAACTAAAGAAATCTTTGACATGCAACAGGTTTAAAAACAAAGGCCATGAGGAGCCACCGATAACTGAGCAAGCCTCTGATGCCCTGTTTTACCTTTTAAATGGGGTTTCAAGTCTCTCAGCTCTCCATACGAGTGTGGCCAGCACAAATACTACCTTTCTCCATCTCACTGTTCCTTGGGTTCTCATCTCTGGAGCTGTTGTCCAGACCTATGTCAGCCGACTCCAGCTCACAGATGGTCAGTTTGGTTCAGTCACCTCATCCATCTATGCGGCAGTGTGGGCAACCTGGACCTGGTTTAGGTTTGGAGGTAAGTCAACCATGGGTGATAAAATTAGTAGTTTTATGCATCAATTACAGTGCATGAAATATTAATCACAAATCATTTCATTCCAGGTAACCTGCTTCAGTTTTCCACTGAAGCAACTTATGGTTTTGCAGCAGGAGCCATAGCGTTCCTGGTTATTAATGCATCTCTGATACTAATTGGTAAGTTTGCTAAATAAGTCATAAAGAGAATAACATGTTTTTGTGCTAATGTTCATAAGACACATTATTTGTTCCAGCTGCCTACAGGAACCTGGTTTTGCTGTTTTTAACAACCATCATGGAGGTTGGACTGGTTTGTTTCCTGCTTTCCACTATGCAGCATCTACCATACGAACTGGAAAGTAAGTATGAATAACCTCATTTTGAAAACACTTCTTTTCCTGTTGGTCAAATAAAAATTAAACATTCAACAGTATTCACTTGAACCTTGTTGCATTTGCTCCACAGTGGCCATGCTTGCTCTTCTGTCTGTAATCTGTATTTATGGAGCTCTGGCATCACTGATCAACTGTACCTTCTCACAGAGGATGCTGCCTCTGGGCCCTGCTTTATTAAAGGTAACCCATCAAAACACTGCTGTATTTCCCTTCTGTTGTGGTCTATAATCTGTATTGTTCATCTGTAGTGTTCATTGTACGTGGTCTTTTACAGGAGGAAATTAAACAGGAGACTGCCTCAGAGCCTCCCTGTCCTGTGGCTGACTCACAACACACCAGTGGCCTCCTGAAGATTGCTGGTCTTCTGGGAGAAGGTGGAGTGTGTGGTATTCCCACAGACACTGTGTATGCCCTGGCTGCGTCCTGCAAAAACCCTCAGGCTATAGAGAAAATCTACAACATTAAAGTAAGAATGAAAAATAACATTATGATTTTAAATGAAATATGCTCATAATCATGTTTCAAACTGCAGCATATTATTGTAAAACTCATGAATCTCTGACCTGTAACAGGACAGACCAGCGGAGAAGCCCATCTGTATTTGCATCTCTACTGTTGAGCAGCTGGTGGCAGCCAAGCCTCCTTTCAGTCCTCTGCTCTGGGAGTTCATGAGGAATGTGTATCCTGGAGGCATCAGCTGCATTGTCAGCAAAGGAGACTGGCTGTTTAAACTGGGTAAATTGGCTCTAAAAGTTACATGAGGCAATCATGCGCAGCGTTATCTTCAATATAATGGCTTTTGCTGTACCTTTCAGTTTTGTTCTTGAATTCACCCTCTACAGGAGTAGGACCAGCCTATGACCGCGTTGGTACTAACAACAGCATCATGATCCGTGTTCCTGACCACACTGTGACCAGTCACCTGTGTGACATCACTGGACCCCTTGCCATTACTTCAGCCAATCCCAGTGGAGAGCCCGACAGCACCCACCACAGCATGGTCATCAGGTAAAAACCTCTTCACGTGGCTCTGCTGCATAGAACTCTCACTCCAGTGTGTCTGCTGCTAATAAACCACATAAACATTTCTGTTTCACTGCAGTCGACTGGGACACAAGATCCAAGGTGTTCTGTGTGACGGAGAGTCTAATGAAGTTGTTGCTTCCACTGTCGTCAACTGCCTGAGGATTGATGAAGGTACAAGGCAAAGTCACATTTAACAAATTATAGTTTTTGGTTTCAGTAAGAACTTGCTCATTCATTCCACTCAATCTTATTTTTCTATAGGAATCATCACCATTGTGAGAGAAGGCTGCGTCCCTGCAGTTAACGTCCTCCAGATCTTTGAAAGAGTGAAAAGTACAACGGTGTGATTGTCTCATGTGTTTTTCTCCTTTGCTCTACACTCTTGGTTCCTCTTCAGCTTCAGTACTTCTACTTACAAAGCCTAGGACACTTGATGAACAAAAGTTTGACAGTTATATGTGTTACCTGAAAGCCAGAATATCTGGTCAAATGTTCCCTAGTCACTGTTTCTCAGCCTTAGAAATGAAGAAAATATTTAACTTTGTTGGTTTACTGTTTTAAATTGAAAAATTATATATTTTATATATTTAAAGTTCATCTTATTTTTCATTGATCTGATTTTTACAATTGTTCTAACTGTAAATGTAACAGAACCTATCTATTGGTGTATGTATTATAGTCCATTATGTATTTGTATACTGAGTAAATGTTTTAATAAAATAATGAATTTAAATAATACTGTCTAATGTTGTCTCGAAGGGAGAAAGGTATTACATTGTCAAGTAAAGTCACAGAAATCTTAATTTTGTTGTGCAAAAGTAAACAGTGTTTTAAATAACGAATTAAAAATAAAATACAATATGATAAAAGATTCAAAACTTACAAAATGTCACACATCAAACAAAATACAGGATATAATGGGAACATACTAGATGTGCTTGCACCCACTAAAAAAACTCAGCAGAGAAAATGGTTAAAAAAGCGCTCATCCAAATGGATGTCAGTTTTACACCCTTGTCTCCAGTTCCCTCCCAAAATTTCAAGTTCCATGTGGCATCACAGGAAAAACAATTTTAGCACATCTACATGACAAAAGCAAAACAGAGGCTTATGTAAAGATCGAACACAGAATGCTGTCTGATAGTGATAGTAGCATCATCTTTATAAGTCACAAGAACCCTGGATTGTACCAATGAAAACTTAAATATATTGTTCAATCTGATGTGAGCAGAGGTAGATTAAAGCTGCGTATGACTTTCGTCACCAATTTTTCATTAAATCTGTAAAACCCAAGCGATAGCCTATCCCCCCGGCCTTTTTGGAATTCCACATAGCTGCAGCAGCAAGAAGCAATGAAGCCGTTTCCGTGTTTGTTGCTGCTGCAGCCATACTGCGGCTGCGTGGAATTCCCATTCCCACAGTGCACTTCGCAACAAAATTTCTGAAAAGGCCCGAGTGATAGACTAGTTGTGATGGGAGTACACTTTGAAGTTGTTCATCATGAGGGAAGTGATTCAGTTGCGTAATTACAGAAAGACTAATGGATTCATGATGCTTAGGCTATGACTCGGGTTCAACAGATTTGATGAAAAATTGGTGATGAAAGTCATGCGCAGTTTTAAATACAACCAAAAAAATATTGGTTAAAAATTGGCTTAACCTGGTGTAAGCTCTTTTTAAGAGCAAAGACACCTGTTTGACATATGCCATGACATATGTTTGTTATAACACTGTGCTGTTATGAAGACATCTTGACTCCACCATAAACGTACATCCATGATTTTACAAGATACCATGCTGCTTGAAGGCACTGTGTATGATCTGACCCCTTTAGCCCTATCGGCCCTCCTGCGGGCCTAAAAAATTATATTGATATTCATCTACTATAAAAATATAATAAATCAGGACAATGGATGTTTTTTTCAACTTTTGCTCAAAGTTTAGACCCTAATGTTAATAAAAGTACATCAAAAGTGTATTTTAGTGCAAACTTTAATGTTCAAACGTGATTTTTAATCTTTGTGGGGTGAAATATATGCTATTAAAAATCTCCGACACAAACAATTAATTTATGCATATCATCGTCAATCCAGCCGAAAAAAAAAACAGGCGAGGATAAAAAATTCTAATTTCTCTTTTAGTTTGTTACAGTTTACTCAGGCATAGTAATAGATACAATATTTTAGACAATGGGAATAGATTCTGTGAGGTCTCTAAATGTCCATAGACACCAAGAACATCCCTATGAACCTTATTATTGTGAAGTAATCCTTCATTTACTTTGGGTATGTCTTTTTAGGCGTTTTTCCCCTGAAAATATGGTCAGGGTTAAACAGGTTAATAATAAATGTATGTGTCAAAGAACTGTTCAGAAACTTTAGCTGTCGGTCATTTGGTGCCTTCATTGTAGTTTGACATCTTGACAGTTCAGGTCAGTCTAGTGTTAGTCACCACTACTTGTGAATCCCTTCACTTATCACAATGGGAAAACTTTTATTAACACGCACAAAAAATCCTGACAGACTCAATGCATATTTTAGATTTTTGGAACACAAACTATTACTCTCAGCAAATATAAACCTTGATTCTTTACTTCATGCATCCATTATTTTACTCAGCACCAACTGAAACTAAATGTATAGTTTACTTCTAGTTTTAAGACTGTTTCCACTTTTAAGGATTGTGGTTTTATAACTGAGTTTTATATCCCACAAGGACTGTGGAAAGCACCATATGTTTTTAGTATAGCAGCTTGCATAATATGGTGTTCGGTTCCTTTTTATTACTGTAAATATTCCTTGTGCAGATGCTATAGCTGTAGGCACTGACTGTTGTCTCCTATTGTTGCACTGTATTGTCTGGCTATAATATTAAATGTTCAAATGTTAGTTACAACAATGAACATATTGCTAACCTGTAGAAAATAGTCTGTTATCAGTAACTTTAGGTTACACTGATCTTGTAATACAATAGGATCTGTCTATAATTACTAGACCTTCTCAGCCTACGCAACGCTGCTTTGTTCAGTGGTATAGAGAAATTCACAACGAATAGAAAATATGCATGCATTTGCTTTCACAATGTTTGTAATCTTGTTCCCTTAAAATATCTGATACATAAGTATCAGCATATTATTCCATTTTGTGATCGAAGCAGATCATTTTCCAGATTTGACGCATTCAAAGTGTCATCAGCATATTCTGAACATTGCATTCTGTTTTTTTTTTTTGCTCTAAGAATGAATATAGGCTCATAAAAAATATTTAATGTCACAAAGAAAACAAACTTATACAAATTAATGCCAAAAATCTATCCACTCACCAAGTTACATCTAATACTGACTCACAGGGGGTGAACATTCACTTATTTTATGTTATACATTTTGTATGCAATTAATTGATGTTACTGCCTTTGAAAGGATTAAAAACAATGCAAATGCTATGTCTTGAACTTTTTTCCTTTTTAGAGGCTGGTGGGACAGTGGGCTCTATGCACAGCTCCACTACTTCCTGAACTTCAGGTGGGTCCTTTATTTTCTGTCTTTCCTTATTGGACACACTGATTAACCCAGGTGTGCCTGATTAATCAGTAGTCACAACAAGAAGTAGCAGACACACTTGCATTAATCAGTGTGTCCAGTAATGAAAGACAGGAAATAAAGGACCCACCTGAAGTTCAGGAAGTAGTGGGGCGATGGATAGAGTCTGTGGACAGACACACAAACTTTGTGGAAACGTGGAATAAGGAAGAATTAGACTGGAACACAAAAATACCCATATACAATCTACCAAAAGTTCTTCCTGTTCAGGTTCAGGTTATCAATTTCTCCACAGGTTATCAGTCACTGTGATAAAAACTGTGCAGAATGGGAGTTGGCGTACTTTATTTCCCAGTCCAGCCTGTTTACTCTGTTACTCTTCAAGAGAGAAAATTAAACATTTCCTACAGATAAAACATTCCACTGGTTTTGAGTTCCTTGTTCCCCATTCCAATTTCTTGTAAGCGTTTATGTGCAGTGTCCACCATTGTATGACAAATTGCATGGAAAAAGATTAAGTAAATAATTCTCTTACTGGATAAAAGTGTTTTACAGTAAGCAGGAAGAAATTGTCTAAAATATCTGTTAAAGAGTAAAGTGTTAAATGACAAAGAAGCAGGATACAACAGGCTGCAGGTGCCGGTTATCTAAAATGTCTGAACAACATACTGTGGCCTTTTTACAGTTGATTCAGATACCTTAGAAAGTACCAGAAACATTGCATAATGATGGTGAAATATGCCTCAACCTTATATCCAATCATTTATGTTATTACATGAATATAATTAACCCATAAAGATCAGACCAAAATCATCTACTGATCCAAACTGTTTAATACCTGTGGACCCACTAATCCTATCAATACATATAAATAATTACTTTACTGGATTACTGTTTCAGGTCATTCAACTACACTGTAACAAATTTTACCATTAAATAACAATAAAATACTGGCAGCTAGAGTTGCCAGCATGCTACTGTTATTCTACAGTATCTCTACTGTAATCTACAACTACAGTTTCTTACTGTAAAAAGTAATACGGTACTGGGCTGTATATAATCTTCCTTTTACAGTAAAATACTGTTAGCCATAGTTGCTGCATTTTACAGTAACTACCGTATTCCAAGAAACAATATATTACTGTAAAACGTATTTAATGTAATATTTACAGTATAACACCGCAAAAAGCTAGGATTTTAACATTTCAAATTACATTTTAAAATACAAAATCATGAGCATTGCTAGAAAAAGCTCAAACAAGAGATGACCTTGTAACATTGAGCTTTTATTAAATTCACTGTAACAGCAGCAAGCATTGTGATGAAGCTTGGTTGGAGGCCTTCACAGACAACATGGCTTTTAATGCTCATCATCCAACTTCCAGATGTGACTTCATCACCTGCAACTGATGGAGACAAGAACTGAGGTTAATGTCCCAAAACAGTATCAGATATATTGTTTACCAAGAACCTATGTAGTCACTGTAAGGTATGAAAATTGGTTACGATGAACCCTAAATTCTGAGTGATACGTTTATTCTATACTTTTTTCGTACTTTATTTAAATTTGGTATTATAAGTTATACTGCTACCACTTACAGCTGTTCTTGTCTTACAGTGGTAGACACTGTCATGGAAGGGCAAAAGCAGTTATTTTATTACACGGATACGGACAGACAGCTAATAAGCAGACTGAATGACAGACAGACACAGACTGACACACATCCACACATAAACACATACATACAGACACTTCCAGCAGTATTAGTCTGGGACTGGCTGGAGGGTCAGGGTGAGCTCAGTATCAGCTGCAGTGGAAGACATTTGGACAATGGTGTATCAGTTATGAATGACACTGTGTTTACAGAGCTGTAAAGCATACAGACATTCAATAATGCTACACATCCTATACAAACTACCCAACAAAGAGGGAAAAATTAGCCTTGGTCACTTACTTTTATTAAACAGTGGTTAATTATATCAGTTAATATGAATGTCCAAGATAGTAAATTCCACTTTACAGATTTAAAGTCTTACAAATGTAACCCTGGGGCAGCGAAAACCACACAAACTGACACGCTGTTTAGTTTAACTGTGTCCACTTCGCAGCTAGCTAGTATACTTCAACTTAAATTAGCTGCATGTTAGCTACATAAGGCTAACACCCCCAAATATGAAGCAGTATTAACCTGGTACACCGCGTAAGTTGCATCCGGTGTGAACGCGGTTTATGGAGGTAATTTAATGTTTAATGAACCCAAAATGCCACAGCATGGTGACAGTTACACTGATAAAATCCCATTTACCTGATAAATGAACAGCTGGAGCAGGATGGAGCGATGGCAGTGTAGGTAGAAGGATGAAAGCATCAGGTGGCCTCTGTTCCTCTGCTGGATGGTCCGGGGGAAAAGAATCGTTTTTTCTGTATTTATTTTTTCCTTCTGTTTCGTATAAGAACCACTATGTTTATGTTTATGTTTATGCATTTGGCAGACGCTTTTTTCCAAAGCGACTTACAGGGGAAAACCAATTAAATCACTCAATCAATCAAATTTTAACCTTTTTTAACCTTTGATACAGCATTTTTTTTTTAACCTTTGATGCAGCAAGTCTATAGTTAACATTCGTTAGATTGAATCTTTTTCTATACAGGGTGGGGAAGCAAAATTCACAATGAACATTTAGTTGTTTTTTCTCCGCAGGCACTTCGTCAATTGTTTTGAAACCAAACATATATTGATGTCATAATCATACCTAACACTATTATCCATACCTTTTCAGAAACTTTTGCCCTTATGAGTAATCAGGAAAGCAAACGTCAAAGAGTGTGTGATTTGCTGAATGCACTCGTCACACCAAAGGAGATTTCAAAAATAGTTGGAGTGTCCATAAAGACTGTTTATGTAAAGAAGAGAATGACAATGAGCAGGGCCAGATTAACACTTCATTGTACCCTGGGCAACAATATTCAAGGGCCCCATCATCACAACCCCAGGATCCCTATAATCTGGCAAAATACAGAATAAGTTCCAGGAATATATGTAAATATACCCCATACTTCAATATCTAACTATCATCAAATGCATTTTGATGTACAAATGTGTAAATGCTCGTAGAACTACAAGTGCACCACTATAGCCTCTTGTCAAGGCCACTCACTTGCACATGATGATATGAAAACAAAACACATTAGCATCAGTACAATCTAAAATTGATCCACTACATTAGAAAGAGAGGGAAGTGTCCTCCATTTTCACAAAAAATAAATACGAAACCATTTCCAAAGTATCCAGTATTTATTTAAGAACACTTTTTGCCAACACAAATGTATTGAATCGTCAGAAAAAGCCCACAGACAAAACACAAACATAATCTGATAGAATCAGATATGAATTTTAAACAGAAATCCCCTTGTCACCTCAGAATTCAACAAGAGAGTTAAAGTATGTGCAATGTAAACATCGTTTTGATTTGCGTACGTATGTCGCATAGTTCTTGACATCTCACATCCCGCTCAGTGCACGCACGTTGATTTGCGTCACCGCTGATTTGCTTTTTGGAGTGACCAATGAGGAGAGGGTCTCAGCTCACGGTCACAGACAGCAGGAGCAGGGTTTCTGTGCAGTGCAATGGCTCCGGGCAGCGGACAGTTTCATTTATAAGCAAAAGGTAACCAGATATTTTCGTTATGCCCGAGCTACCCAGGGCCCTTCAGAGGTCGCGGGCCCCTGGGCAATTGCCCAGTTGCCCATATGGTTAATCCGGGCTTGCTATGAGCAAAACTATTATGAGAAAGTCTGGAAGATACTATTAAAGAAGAATGGGAGAAGTTGTCACCCAAATATTTGAGGAACACTTGCACAAGTTTCAGGAAGTGTGTGAAGGCAGTTATTGAGAAAGAAGGAGGACACATAGAATAATAACATTTTCTATTATGTAAATTTTCTTGTGGCAAATAAATTCTCATGACTTTCAATAAACTAATTGGTCATACACTGTCTTTCAATCCCTGCCTCAAAATATTGTAAATTTTGCTTCCCCACCCTGTAGGAGCTGGTGGGACTTGATGCCAGATGACTTTGTTCATTCCAGTTCAGGGCGGACAGCAGTGGAGGAACTGAAGAAAATACTGGAGAATACTGTCACATTTTACAGTAGCTTACTGTTTTAAATTTCCTCCTTAAAGACCCCATTATTTACAGCATTATACTGTATTTACAAATAACAGCATGATACTGTACAAAATTTACTGTTTTTTAACAGTAATTTGTTACAGTGTAGGGCAGTGTTTTTCAGCCTTGGAGTCAGGACCCCATGTGGGGTCGCCTAGAATTCAAATGAGGTCATCTGAAATTTCTAGTAATTGACAAAAATAAAAAAAAAACAAGACTTACTTATAAAAAATATATAGTGAGTTGAGAGAGACAATCACAATACATAAAAGACATGACAAACTCTGAAGCTGAAGCTGAAGCACTGTTGTACTGTTTATCTGTCAAATGTTCATTGTAGCCAGTGTAACATGCTGCAGCTCTTTCATAATTCTTAGTTTGAGTTCTTGTTTGTTCAGTGTTAATTGTCAGCCTTGTAAATCCAAGCTCTACTGACTGTACATATTCTGACTAAGGAAAATCAAATTCTCACTTTGTGCACTAATCTACACCTGGCTTTTCTGCCTCCGTCCATAGTAATATACATTATAATATACATTATATTGCCTAAGTGTCATCTAAAAGGAATGTTTATTTGCAACATAGTAGCAAACTATTATATGATCAAAAACAAGTTCATTTTAGCAAAAAAATGTCTTTGTTGGGGTCTTCTGGGATCACCAGAATTTTGGGATGTTAAAATGGGGTAATGAGCCAAAAAAGGTTGGGAACTACTGACGTAGGGTGATCTTGAGCTGTTGTTTTCCAACTGTAAACCTGCCCTAAAGTGTTACTACGTGATACACTTCTATCTTACATGATGTGACTATACAAGTGATCTAATACTGGAACTAGATACAATTACTTTTCAGCTCATTGTCAGGGTTGTTCTTTCCTGGTAATGTGTGCTGCGTCAAGTACTAAATTACTCTATATCACATTTTTTTGTCCCACAGTGGGCGGTGAGAAAACAAAGCTCATCAACAGGGATTTCCTTACATAGTCCAGATATTCTGCACACTGTAACTTTTAACTATCAGGAATAAAGAAAACCTCCACATCATAATCTGAATAACACTTCCTTATTTTATTTGAAGGGAATTTATTATTTTATTTCACTGAGTAGTCAATCATTGTTTACTAATGATACATTGAATTGTATTTAAACACAGACACACTCCATTATGGAGCCCATTGGGTGACGTGAGAAAAAAAAAAAAAAATGCATGGCCACAATTTACAACAGCGTGCATACGATTTACAAAGCGTTGGCATGGTTAACAAAATATGTGCACATTTTTGGAAATTGTGCCCACGATATTGAAAATTGTGGGCACAATTTACTTAAATGTGATCACAATTAACATAACGTGTGCACATTATTGAAAACTGTGCATATGATATACCAGAAAATCATGAGAACGGTTTAAAAAAGGTGCACACGTTATATTCAGTCAGGTGCTATTGTGCATCCCTTATCAGACATAAGAGCATAGATGTATGGGCCTTTAAACATGGATTTCCTAAGAGTTTTCCATGGGTTCGGCATGGTGCAAAAAGAAATGCTGGCAACTCTAGTGACTCAACATGGGATAGTGAACGGTCTAGCAACGTTAAAAAGAAAGCTCAGAGCAAATGGTCTCTACCGTTGTAATTATGATGATTTATGTGTCATCACTGATTTCATTTTGGACCAGCTCCAAGGCCCCAGGAGATTCCATGGGTATTGTTGGATGCACAAGAAATATATACATAACGGTTTGCGTGTCAGGACAGAGGATGTGTGTTCCATCCTATGTGAAGTCGACCTTAAGTGCTCCCAATATTGCTGTCAGCGTCGCCTCCAAAGGAGACTATACTTTTCTCATGGACCAAACTTCATATGGCACGTAGATTCTTGTGACAAATTGAGCCCATATGGGACTGGCATTAACAGCTACATAGACGGTTTCAGTTGTAAAGTTCTATGGCTCAGAGCTGACCACACTAATAGTTACCAGTGTGTGTTTGGAGGCTATTGCATAGAGGCAAAAGAGCAGGTGGGGAGCTCATGGCCACATATTATTTATTTTTTTCTCACACGTCACCAAAGAGGGACCATACTTCGTGTACACAAACATAAATGTTATCTTTCTAATCTGTGGCCCATCTGTTTTATATTAACCTATTAATAAGAATGCTTCCTGATAATAAGGTCTTTATTATCTTATTATATATTTGTTCTTTGAGTAAAATCCAAGGAAGTGATTCAGAATAGGCTGGAGATTAACATATTCTTAATATGTGACATATTTGTACAAACTTTGGCGCACTTATTCTGCCCCACGGCCTCTGACTCTATTATCATTGATGATAATACTGTAACTTTAACAGTCAGAGATAGGTATTCCAGAGTAAGTGTATGATGTGTGGAAATTCCAGTTGGTATTGTTGTTGAGGTTTATTGTTGTCTTCCTTCCCACTGCTGGATACCATTTTTCAAAGAGACGACACAAGAGGTGGTGTAGCGTGACATAGCCCAGCACACATTACTGGAAAAAAGCCAGAGTATTTCCTGGTTACAGAATTGCCACATTTGTATAATGCAGTGATTCTCAAGCTTTTTGTATCAGGCCCACCATGGGAAGAACAAAACTTTTTGCCTCCCTCAACCCCAATAAAATTGTACCAGTGGTTTAAGTATAACTTTTGTTGAAAGAAACATCAACATTATAACTATTTTTTTTTTGGTTTTCTTTGAATAATTTGTTATGCAAATCAAAAATAACTTACGTTTTTGCCTGAACAATACAAATAAAATCAACCAGACCACTTTACCAAATAATAATATGAAATGTGTAATTATCTTGCTATTACTATAATAATAAAGTTTGATTTTTTTTGGTTAACAGACAATTTTCTCTGTTGCAAGGATGAATATTTTAACAGAATCAGTGTTTGCAATGACTTTCCACATATTCTCATAAAAATAAAGTGCAAACTGTACAAAAACAGAAATGTTGCACGTTTTTCTTTTCGCCTCAGTAAAATACTTGTCCATTTTCCAAACCTCCACTGTTTGTTAGTCAAGTGACAGATCACCATGGCAGTGGATTTGTTTGAGAAACGTTGGTATAATGACATCATGTAGAGTAATTACATACACATTGTAGCACTAGATTATAGTAAATTCATTAACCTCTGAATGTCCAAATGGGTCATTTTGATGATGTTGATGTTGGCCATGAAAAGACAACAAACTTTTTTTTTTTCCTGAATTATTTACATGTATTGATAGGATTAGTGGATCAGCAGGTATTAAACATTTTACATCACTACATGAGTTTTGTTGCTGGTGGCTGTTTGGGTCTTTATGTGTTAAAAAACTGGCGGTTACAACTGAAATACATAGAAGAGCATCTCTGAAGGTGCAACATGTTGAGCCATGAAACAGTATGGAAATGGTCCCAAATCAGTTGTTATAATTTCATCTTTATTCAACTTTCTATCTTGATTAGAAGTCTTTGTTCAACCAGAAACCCACATCTAAGTGCTTCCGTGTGACTGTATTTCATCATTGTGTGGTGATTCAGTAGCAAGTAATTGTTGAGAATGTTCATTCAGGCTTGTTTTCTGTGATGTGTGTTGTGCGTGGCCTCAGGTATTAAATTACACTACATCACGTCTTGTCTTTTCTTTTCTTTCACATGATTTGGTTATTATCTTTCAGTGGGCAGTGAGAAAACAAAACTCTCCAACAATACTAACTGGAATTTATTCAAATTCTTTCTTCCTGCAATGGAAAGAAAGAATAAATGACCTCAACGGGGCTCAATATCTTTCTTTTAAAGTTAGAAAAAAAAAAGAAAGATAATACTGCTGGAAATAAAACTCTAAAAAGCATATTGTTGCCCTGTGTTTATGTAGAACATGCTGAGTGAAAAGAGACTTTTGTTAAATTCTATATTAAAAAAAAATAAAAATAAACAGTGTGAAAGAGCACTTACAGTCATGGAAAAGATTCATAGACCATCAAAAGTCATCAAAAACAATGGATATGCAATCAAGTACTAATTCCTGTGTGTATCACGTGGCTAAAACAGAAAAGAAAACATGAAATGCCTAAAAGCACTGTTTTTCGTCAGTACAATGCCATAGCTATTGATGTAAGAACCTAAGTGATTTTGGTTATTATCAAGAAAACATGGAAAATGTCTAGATATCAGATCTTAAATTAAACTCTTATGAGCTATTTTTGTTGTTATCATTATATTTGTCCAATCAAATGTAATTTTAGTTGTACCAGGCATTAAAATGAACAAGAAATTGAAGGAAACAAGGGTGGTCTAATAATTTTTTGTCATGACTGTAGTTTTTAGATATATGTAAATCATCTTATAAATTGCATAATATTGACAAAATACGCTATGACTTTCCATCAGAATTCCTTCTGTCTTTGATATTTCTGTTGCACATTTTAAAATTAGCTACTTTAAGTGACTATTTTAAATGTGCTCAAAATATCTGTAAAACTAAAGATCTGTCATTGAATTTTCCATCTTGTTAGAGCAGATTATTTTCCTGATTATTTTATTTCCTTCAAAGTCTCTCTTTTTTGCTTGACGAATAAATATACACAGAATGCAACAAACAACTACTACAAAAGTAACTCATTAACAAGAAGTATTTTATAGATATAATTTTGCTTTTTACAGCTTCAGAGCAATTCATGAGAAATAGAACATTTAAATTCTTTCAGTTTCCATTTGAGTAAGCCCTGAATGACTGACTATAAATGACAGACAAAGAAAAAAAAAGTCCTGATTTTTAAAAGACTCATTCTTCATGGGTACAAGGTGCACTTTCACACACACATCCATATAGAGGATTGTTTTGGCGTATAAACCATGTGGAAATGTGGAACTACGAAGACACATGAACACATGAACACGTAAAAAAAAAAGCCCTTCTCAGAGGGGCTAGTATGACACCCTTTTACATCCACAGGGTATTTTTTTTTCTCCACAGGTGATTAGTCATTGTGGTAGTCATCTATGCAGGAGGGGAATTTGGTGCATTTCTGTTTTCAGTCCATATCATTCTGTGACTGTTAGGGACATAAACTTTTACATAATGTGTTCCAGTAAAAAAACTAGTACAGGTTCATTGGGCTGTAAGTTATGATGAATATGATGATAACACCAACAAAAATGAGCAGTTAGTATTTTATGATTTTGATGACCCCCAAGATGATGAAAGTGAAACTCAAAACCCATTTTTTTTCCAGTCATCATGTATACCACATGACTGTTGAAGAGATAGAATTAAAAGTCTGTTACAAATTAAACACCAATAAACTGCCCTTTCATTTTGGGACACCTGCCTCCCTTTTGCAGCTCTACATCTCACATGATCTTTCACACTAAATAATGATTAAAGTGATAAGCAAGTATTTCCTGAATTGTAAATGATCCAGTTTTTATGAGGGATAACATCAGCAGGTGAACTGGCACAATCACACATTTTACATGACCAGTTATGACGCGTGAAGATTATAATGAAAATTATTGACGCACTTCAACTCGATCCCACCACATTCACCACATGACTCTGAAAGACAAAAAAAAAAGTTCATCATATGACAGCGTATTGATACAGACGCCTGACTCCTTCACATGATCACATGATCCTTCACAATGCAGTTTTAACAAGGTCATGACGTATAATAGTTGTCATTTTCCATTAAACACTTCAATTTTAAAAGCTGCCCTCCTCACCTAATGTACCAGATATACACTACTGATGCTACTTTAAAAAATATATAAAATGACACAAAAGCTGAATGAACTGAAATGTATTTCTTATTACTAAAATCAGTCAATCTAATATGTGAGTTTAACTGATCATAACTTAGGTACAGGGTGGGCAGGATGTTACAGAATGAGTAAAGCAAAGGAGTTTGATAAATCAAAAACATGATATAGTTCAATCAGATGTATCTGTTGTCCTTACATCATGTTAACTGTTTACATCTTTTTCTCAGTTACCTGCAGTTATGAATAAAAATGTGTTTCATGAGGTCAAAGTGACCTTGATGAATGACATTTAAGAAAAAAAAAAAAAAAACAACACTTCATGAAGCTCTGAGAAAAGGGGAATGAAAAGTAAAAACCACTGGATGGATAAAAAGATAAATAAATTCCCAAGACACTGAACATCCACCGGAGTTCATTTAAAAGCATCATTAAGAAATTAAGAAAGAACAAATATGGCACTTGTGTAAATCTGCCAAGAGCAGGACCAGTGTCACTGGTCTGTAAAAGATGATAAAAATGATAACACAGAGAAAAATGAGCATTAGGTACTTCTTGAATTGTAAATGACCCTGTTCTTATGATGGATAACACCAGCAGGTGAACTGGTAAAATCACAAATATAACAAGACCAGTTTTCATGACGCACAAACACTGGAATGAAAAGAATCGATGTACTTTAACTGCAGTCCAGCACATTTGTGATGTGAGTCTTCAAAAGATAAAATAAAAAACTGGTGATCAGGTGGCAAAAAGCAGTCGGACTGATTCAGACACCCTCCTCCTTACTGTATCTCGACTTCTCCAGTCTGGCCTGTTCACCATTTGATAATTTAAGAGGGAAAAAAAGGTTTTGATGAAACCATCAGAAAATACAGAAAAAACAAAAATTTTTCCACTTTATTTTCAGTTTAGTTTTCATATTTCAAATTTTAGCCAGTTGTTACTTGTAGTGTAGTTTCTTCAATTGAAATGTTACATTTCAGAGTAACTCTGGACCAGTATAATGACATTTGAATAGTACCTGCAGTTTTATTGGGCTGTAAAGGCAAAGAAAGGCATGTGGTCTGTGTTCCCTGATGTGTAAATGACCTATTCTTCACGAGGGATAGAACTGGGAACTGGCACACTTAACTGTAACATGACCAGTTTTACATAAAATATGAAGATGATGATAATAAAAAGAACTGACACACCTGACTTCCACTCCGGCCAGCTAAAATGTCAGTGGGCTGAGGATGATGATGGAAAAGATAAGTAACAAAAACTAAATGAGGGACAACACCAGCAGGTGAACTGGCACACTGATACACATAATATGACCAGTTTTTCATGATGCACAAACATATTTAACAAAATCATTGATGCACTTTAACTCAAACACACCACGTTTAATGCGTGACTCTTTGAGAGATAAAGTTATAATTGTTCAACATGTGACAAAAATCTGTATATTGATTCAGACATCCTCCTCTTTCTGTATCTCTACAGTTCCAGTCTGGCCTGTTTACCACATGATAATTACAGAAAAGAAAATACAGAAATAATAACATTTTTTCCTGTTTATTATTTTCAATTTAGTGCTTACATTTTCAGTTTTCCCAGCTTAATACACTACAAATAATACACTATAATGTTACTCTACTATGATTTGTTTAATTGCTGTAACATTGAAAATGTGATAAACTGACACAAAATGAAAGCCAAATGAAATGTAATCTGTTTCTCATTAGTATATTCAAGGAGTCTTTAAAGTCAGTTAAACATGGCTTTTTCAGCTGGTGGGTTTTGACCCAAAAGTGTGTGTTTAAAAGAAACATTTACTATTGCCTTTTATAACTATGAAAGCTATTGATGTATGACTTTTCATTTGATAGATGCGCAGTGGGCTGGCTGCTATTGTGTGGCTAAGATTACATTGCTCTAAACATATGAAGCTTAACATGTGTGATATAGATTTACAAACAGTAACAATATAAAGTCTAAGTGTTGATGCATTAGGGCTATATATCAAAATGCAAATGTCATTTAGAAGTGAAACATCCACTGTTTTCACCTGACAATGTGTAATAAATGAAAACAGGCAGATCTGTAAGCTTTATTATTCAGTGTCAAACACAGTTATGATCATCACTCAGTTGAATCTTCTACTAATGTGTCTGAAGGCAGAGATGAAAATATGTGTATATTTGATTTGAACATTTTGTGTCAACCAACTTGTTTTTGGAAAAATTCATTTGATTGGTTTAAATACTATAGAATGTGTAGGGTTGTGACCATGGGAAAAGGTGGGTCAAAAGGCGAGTCCAGTTGAGAACCACTGGATTAAACCGATCATAATTTATAGCAGTGGGCAGGATGTCACAGAATGAATAATACAGTAAGATATGAATCAGTTCACTACCTTGTTTTGATCTGATAATAACACACCTCTTGAAAACAGTGACCACCCATATATCTGTCTCAATACTTGGTTGTAGGTCTGTTTACCCTGTGTTAAAGAAGAGTCTGTGGAGGAGGAGGGGGGGGACCTGGGCATGAACTCCGAGACCCAGAGCCAGATAAGGGGAGGATAACGGATGGAGGAATTGTTAAACTTGTCTTTCAACAGCTGTTTAACAAGCTTTGAGGCATAATGATGCTGAGTGTTAAATGTGGGGTATGGATTTCTTTGTAGGAAGGTCTTAAACTGGATTAAAAAAATCATCATATACACTGTTGTTCATAACGTTAGAATAAAATATTTTTTCTTCTTCTCAGGAAATGATTGTGACTGTGATTTATTCTTCATAGATGAAGTGTAACTGGGACTCAGTATGTAATCAATGGACCTAGTCAAGGGTGTATGATGTATATAAATAGGAATAAAACAAGAAAAGTGTCTGAAAACAAAAATATGCCAACTGTATTAGCAATGAAGTAGTTATGTTTGACATAACTTATTTATATAAAGCATCACTGCAAACTCTCAGCTATATTCATAAAATAATTTAATTTAATCATAAAAATGTACAGTTTCATAACATTTCCATGCAAAAGTACAACTAATAAATAATTATATAAAATATACAACACAGAACATAAGTTGGTATCATATTATATAACACTGGTAATATATCCCGTGTCGTTTTTGTTTTTGTGTCCATACAATGAAGGATTCATTTAAATACAAATATATTCTGTGGAAAACATTCAGTATAACAGACAATCAGCACGTTAAAAACCCTGAAGTTGCTGAGAGTCTTCATGGCCACATACCCTTGGACTCCTTGAGCAATAGTGTAGGATCTTTTTAACATACACCAGTTTAATCTAACTTTACGCTACAGCATTTTAAGCAGCACACTGACACTTGAACCTGGTTACTGGACTTAAGACGTCAGAGTTTCCTCTCTTCCTGAGTCTGTTGTGTTGTCCTCTTCCAAACCTGGGACTGTTTGTGTGTTTGGCAGATGCAGATCATACTCAAATGCATGGTTTGTCTGGCCCTGTTTGTGCCGCCTCTGAACCTCCTCAAAGATTTGAAGAACCTGTCAAACGCACAAACAGGGAATTGAATAACCATAAAATAAAAAATAAAAAAACATGTTTAGAATACGTACAACAACAGGTTTATAGCAGTTACCTTGGATTTAGGTATGAGACCCACTCTGAAGAAACCAATATGTCCCGTTTCAATCTTGGTGCAGTCAACCACAGTAGATGCAATATTCTCTGGTGACGGTCCATCACATAACACTCCATCCACCTAACCAAAGGAAATGCACATAAAAACCACTGCAAACAGCAACAGAAAAACACCATAATGTCTTGAATTAATTAAGTTCACACTGTAATCACCTTATTACCCAGCTTGGCGTAAACTTGGTTGTGGTGAGTTGTGTCTGCCTCTCCTGTCGGGTTGGCTGAAGTTACGGCAATGGGTCCGACCTGCAACATAAAAGGGCCGATGTATTCACTGAACGTAATGCTGACTAGTTTCACGTCCATTCAGACATGCAGTGTTTCAAACCCTTTACCAGATTAATGAGATGTGTGGCAACAGAACAGTCTGGGTTTCTGATAGCTATGCTTTTTGGAGTCCCTATGTGCTTGGCAGCATCTCCTAAACCAAAGATGTCCATCCACGGGCCTACGTGAGACAAGAAACTAATATGACTCTCCAAACAACACACACAGTGAGAAAATATAAGGTATGCAAACACACTGTTGCACCTCCAAATGTGTAAACATCTACAGACACACACCTACCTCTGGGTATAACCATGCTGATGGAAGAGGGCCACGCAGCCTTCATGAAGTCCAGGAGCAGAGGGTTCAGCAGGTGTCGGACCGGCTCCAGCTGCTTGATGGAGGAGATCCACATGGACATGGGCCGGTCCTCTGCCTGTTTCTTCACACTGAATTCAAAAAGAGCAATTACAGTCAACAAGAATGAGCCAATAAATTACTAAAAATTAAGTAGCATAACAAAACAGACCCACTTGTAGGCTTTAACAACTGCGTCAGGCCTGTTACAAGCCGCCACCAGGACGTAAACAGTGTCTGTAGGCATTCCACATACACCACCATTTTTCATGATTTCTGCAGGAAAAAAATAAAATAATAAAATCACAACAAATATGTAAATAATGGTAAAAGGTGAATTAACACCTTTAACATGATGATTTCTGTAAGTGCTCACCTGCAATCTGCTGGACAGATGTGGCTTTGCGGGCGGGGACATGTGGACAGATGTCTGTGCCTCCCCTGAACCCACTCAGTTTGACTAAAGGTTTCCTAAGGGGATCTGGGGTGACTGGAAGGTGCTACTGAAAAATTTTAGCCGTTGAAACAATAAAAGCTGACAAGACCAAAGATGATGGTGATCCTATGTCATAACCATAAGGCAGGCTCCCACTGCATCCAGCAGGAAGCTGATGAGAATGAGATGGAAGGTGAGGGCATAGGCGAACCAGGCGACATTACAAACAGCGCTGCAGCTGTCACTAGAGTGTTAAACAGCATGAAGCTAATGATTCCTACAGCTACATTAAAGCCTCTAGTGTCATAGGTCAGGCCGCTGTATCTTACCACACCCCACAGGGCCCACATCACCCCATAAAGAATAAACACTGTGCTCTCAAAGGTTTTACCTCGAGCAAATGCTATTGAGCCACAGATCAGCTGGAGTGCACCACCGGCCATCACCACCCATGGCAGAATCAGCACAGACAGAAAACCTCCGTCATCCACTGTGGCTGTAATAGCAAAAGCAGCTAGTACATTACAGGCATGACCTAACACCTCTGCATCTGCATATCTGGAGTAACCTAAGTGAGGTGCATGTTGCTCTTTGTCATGAGGTCTAAGAGTGAGACCCCGCATCCTAGATACTAAAGCCTTGAAATGACCCTGTCCCGTAGGAATCATGGTAGGGGAGACCATATTGAATGTGATAATTAAAAGCATACCTGCAGTGACAACAAATATAGCTACCTGTACGCCTTGGGGGCCTTCTTGGAAGAAACCCTGAGGCTGGGCTGCAATTGCGATGCAATAAGCTGCAAAGAATAATGGATAGAGCCCCTCCAACAAGCTCTTCTGACAGCTAAACAGGGCCATAATTGCAAAGAGCACAGAAAAAACAGCAGGTAGAGGAACAGGAGAATAGGGTAGAATTGAGTGCAATGACAGAAAAGCACTGTAACCCTCTGCAAATTTAAGCAGAGCTGTAAAATTGTAGAAAGTAGCAGCTAATGTGTCCATAGCTCTGTAGAGGAGGACACCCATGCCAAGTTGGAAAACTCCAGCTGTCCACAGCCAACAGACGTGGCCGGTGGCAAGTTCAGGGACCACACCTAAGAGGGGACAGGCTAACACAGAGGCAGACAGCAAGTTCATTACCAAGCATACTGGTGCTGCAGCACTGCAGCTGTGATTCTGCTCTGTTGTCAGGCCCGTTCCTGGAAGCTCCATTTTACCATGAGTGATGGTGGACAGCAAACATCCAAAACTGAAGTAAACACCCACCACACAGACCAGGAGGTAATTAGCAGCTGTGGCAGACTGGCCAAAACCTGTAGCTGACAGACCAGCAATTTGATGAGCACAGGCAAAGCTAATGCCTACAGCTATGAGACACACAACTCTTTTCTTTACCATGAGCGCCACACCACCTATGATGAGTAGGGCTAAAGTAAATGCAGCCAAGCCAGGGACAAGATATGATCTGAGCTCTGTGGGATGCAGGACCCCCTGCCCTGTAAGAATATACACTAGACCTGAACCACACCACAGGGCAGACACAGTCAGACATAGAGTGGAAAACAACTGGGCATGGCTCATACAATAACGAACACCTGTGAGAAAAACAGAACAAGAAGTGGAAGTAAGACTGCGATTCTGCACAAATGTAAAATACAAGCAACAAACAAACTTGACTGAGAAGTTATTTACAAACCTGCATAAGCTAGAAGGGCTGCGATGATGAGGAGCAGTATCCCCAGTGGAGTATGGGCGATGAAGTCTTTTTCAGGAGAGCTGGCGTAGTTGTTTATCAAAAGCAGTAAAGAACCTATAAAACAAAAAAGCATAAAATATTGTACAAGTTCACTTTTGGTAATAGATAAGTAAAAACAAAGGGAGGAAAAAAACTTTCAATATGTAATAGAAAGAAAGAAAGAAAGAAAGAAAGAAAGAAAGAAAGAAAGAAAGAAAGAAAATACATACATACATACATACATACATACATAACTTGAAGATGCAATTGTTTCCTCGCCAGGAGCAAGTCAGTGAAAAAAACGTTTTCAGGTTTTATTGTCTTATGATTCAACATTAGATATATTATTGTGTGATCATTAGTGTTTGGTTTAATCGTTTAAAGTTTTTACACCTCTTTTAAAGACATTGGAAAATACGATCAATAATGCATATTCATGTCACTGTTCTAGTACTTTGAGTACTTTTCATAATTAATAATGACAGAAAATCGGCCCAAACGTACTTTAAAATAAATGAATAAAATAAAGACTTACCGCCGGAGATGCTCAATAAGCCGACAGAGACGTGCAGCGGAGACTGTGAAGCCATTGCAGAAGCGTAAATAGCCAACGTGTGGCTGCGCTTTATAGCGTGGAGTGGCATGACGTCACCACGCAGAGGAAACCTGAGAGCGTAAGTGCACCTAACGGGGGAAACATACAAGCGGCACATTCACCGTTAAACAAACAAACAAAACAAAACAAACAAACAAACAAACAAGCAAACAAACAAAGAAACAAACAAAACAAAAGTGTACATAGCAGCTTATTGGGTAGATTCACTTTTTTTGTGTTTTTGTCTAACATGTTTATTTTTAAGATATGCTTTTACTGCTCTCGTACTGTGTCATGCTTTTCCTTTATTTACAGTTTAGTTAAACTGAAGAATGGAATGACTGATTTAAAAGGCTTGGTGTTCATGTTTGCTTTGCTGTTAACTGTTTTATTCATAAAACTGCACTCTGAATTATTATCTTATAATTTGCCTTTTTACTTATACTTTTATACTCTTATCAGTAGATGTGTGTATCTATCAAATTATTTTATCCCAGATCAAAGTACAATTTATTACAATTAACCTACAATAAACAGACCTTTTAATGTAAAAACTAGGAATCATTCTTCGATTTATTGTTGAAAGCAAGGAAAGACAGTAATGACTCAGCTTTTTATTAACAGGGAAAATCCAGGGTCGTCTCCACTTTCCTTCAGGGAAATGATGCAATCCTTTTGTGGAGAAGCAAGTGGGAGGGGCAGCAGAGGTGAGTATAAAGAGTTCAGTTCATACAGCTCAAATGAACAGTTCGATCACACATAGTAGAAAGCCAGGTCTGCTTCATACACCTGTTGAAGGTGAGGTCATTTTTTCACAATGTTTTTTTTCCAGCTGCTATTCTGAACTGCAAAACTTTCTATTTCATCAGTGACATGATAATGTAGACAAATTTTAATGATCTTGTAGTTAATTGGAAAATGTATTGGATGTTCTGCTTATACTTTGTGTATGCTTTAATAATTAGTCTGATACATATTCATGTTTAAGTGCATGTATATTCTTTCTCATAGTCATTTATTCATCATAGAGCTTATTCTGTAAACTCTTACCTCTTCCAAAGCTTGGTTCCCTGTTGTCAGGAGTGTTACTTGGCAGCAGCCACACTGCAGACGCTCCTTTGTCACTTAGCTCTGTAAATTTTTTATGTAAACACACCCAACAGGTGACTCATGAACAGAGCCTAGTCATCATGGTTATTACTTAATCAGAACACAAAAAGGGAAAAAAAACAGGGAATGCTTGCTACCTGTAAATTACATTACACATTTATTTTGTGTTTATAGGAAAAATGTCAAAGCGTGTTGCAGTAATTCTCTCAGGCTGTGGAGTCTATGATGGTACAGAGATCCATGAGGCGTCTGCTGTCCTTGTGCACCTGAGCCGTGCTGGAGCAAAAGTAAGAGCCCTAACTTTGGAGAAATTAGATAATGCAGTCCTTTCAAATTAAAAAGCCTTGTTTGGAAAATATTCACATGTCTGTTTTCTTTCAGGTGCAGATGTTTGCTCTGAATGCAGATCAGATGCATGTTGTAAATCACTGTGAAGGGAAGCCCACAGAAGAAAAACGGAACATCCTGCAGGAGAGTGCACGTATCGCCAGAGGGGATGTAACTGATCTGACCAAGTTAGATGTGTCAGCATTTGATGCCCTCATCATCCCAGGTGAGACTGTCTCTGCAGAGAAGAAGATTTTTTCATTCATTCATTCATTCCTTTTTTTTTTTTTTTTTTTTTTTTTTTTTTTTTAACATACTACATGAATGTTACTGTCTTTTCCTTTCAGGGGGATTTGGTGTGGCCAAAAACCTAAGTGACTGGGCAGTGAAGAATAAGGACTTCACTATCCAGTCACAAGTAGAAAAGCTCATCAAGGATTTCCACAAAGCTGGAAAGCCGTTGGGCATGTGCTGCATCTCCCCCATCCTTGCTGCCAAGCTCCTGCCTGGCTGTGAGCTCACTGTGGGCCAGGACAAAGAGTGTGAAAAGTGAGTGCATGTGTTTCTGTTTCTTATCATCTGTCGTCTATGTGCATTGAACTTTGCAAACTACAAACTGCCTGTCTTAAATGTATCCTCGGCAGGTGGCCGTATGCGAAGACAGTTGGTGCTCTGAAGGAGATGGGCTGCAAACATATGAATAAGGATGTGAAGGAGGCTCATGTTGATGCTAAAAATAAGCTGGTCACCACCTGTGCCTTTATGTGCAATGCTCCTATGCATGACATTTTTGATGGAATCGGTGTCATGGTTAAAGAGACACTTAAACTGGCTTAAGAATAAACAGCATTTGGATTACTTGAAATGATTTACTTTAAAACCATTGTCTGTGCTCTTATTTACATGCACTGTATTTAAAATCAATTTATAATCACATATTCCATCCCTTATCTGTCAGTGTGTTTTGGAGTGTTCAATAAAAGTGTGCTTCATCTTTAACAGTCAAAGTCATTTTTCTTTCTTTCAATAAAACAAAGCAAATCACAAAAGCTGCAAATTTTGCTAAAATGCTCTATTACTTTTTCATGGATTGGGCAAAAAAGAGACTTCAGAGGTTCTAATTCAGATTAAATTACATTGTTTGCCCATGTGTTATTTTCTTGCTTTGCTTTTGTTCCTCTTCATTCTCTGTAAGGTTGTGTTATGTGGCAGCTTGAAGACTAAAACATCAATCTGAAACCCCTCACTGAAACAAGATTTTCTCCTGAGGATCAATAAAAAAATTGAGAAAGAGAAAATCTTTGCCTTTTTAAAAAAATAAGTAATTAATTTACCTTTCTTCACCCTCTGTGCTTTAATACGGCCAAAAGACAAATATACTAGGAACAATGAGAAGTTTGCGAAGTTCAGCTGATGAAGTTCAGTTTCATTTTATATATCCTTTAGGTAAAAAGGCCTCATTGAGATTACAAATCTCTTTTTTGAGAGCGACCTGGCCAAGAAAAGCAGCATAACACACAGTTTCTGACAAGACAAGACATAATCAACACATAATACCAAGCTTGCAATTGATGGTGACAGAACAATCATTTGTGCATGTTTAAAAACAGTTACATTGACCAAGCTGATTGATTTCACGCTCCTTTAAAATAGCTTTAAATTCACCTATAGTGACAAGTTCAGATAGATTTAGATTGTTTTGCAGGACATTCCATGCAGAGGGGGCAACATATTGAAACGCAGTCTTACCCAACTCTGTTCTGGCTCTAGGAACCACCATCAGTATTAATAGTATAGTATCATTAACTGAACAGTGTGTGTATTTCACATTCAAGGGATTTTGTGGGTAGTTATTTTACACACTAAGCCACATGTGTTCATTTATGCATTTGCAAACTGTTTACTTCTCTCATGGGGTGTGTGTGTGTGTGTGTGTGTGTGTGTGTGTGGGGGGGGGGGGGGTTGTGCTGTTCAGTCACTGTGAAAGTGAAAAATATATCTCCACAGCATCTACCTACATTTCTTAAATCTTTTTTTCCACAATCACGTTTCATTACTGACAGTTGTTGACATTTAATCAACTGGAGTAACAGACAAACTGAGATTCAGTGCTGTTTTTCATTGTCTTTTATTGCAGTATAGGTTATATAAATATAAATAATTTGAATATAGTGTTGATTAATGTGCAGTACATATTTGTTTAAACCAACATTAGACTTTAGACCCAGTCCTCATTCAGCTTCATCAGCTACAACTTTATAAATGCATATTAAATTCAGTAAACATTCATGTGCTCTTGCTGGAGAAGTGGTTAAACTGGTCCGTACCACAGGCCAACATTGTTGCGTGGAATTTTCTGGGACGGTCAGGATCCTAACAGGAAGAGAAAGAGTCTGGATCAATACACAGTGCAGGTGTGAGACTGCACCAATTTAATCAAAACAAAGCAGATGATCATTGTACCTGTACAGGGTAGGCGCAGGTGGGAACGTAGCGGATCACAAATCCACAACGCCTCCTCTGTGATATGTTTGCATCACTGGCATGAATGAGGAGTCCGTCATGAACCTAATGCAAAAACATTTCTGTTTATTTTGCCTTGTACTCTACATAAACCTATTCATAACCCTGTTATTAAGAAATTAACTCACAGACATCTGTCCAGCTAACAGTGGACAAAGCACAGCTTCCTCCACCTGCACCAGCTCCTCTGGGATCTCCTGGTTGACTGACAGCATGTTTCCAGGGCGGGAGGCTTGGCGATGGGGCAACATGCCTGAATGGTGGCTCCCTAAATAAGCACAGTAAAGCTTTATTTCAGAGAGCGCATAGTGTTTGCAGAACGCTTCCACACAGGACTAAGTAAGTTCTTTTTATGGTGTGAGGCTAAGTTAGAAAAGGCTTTTTATAGAGAAATGTCAGCATTTACTAAACTACAGTGTATCCAGGACTAGTGGCTTGAGGCAAAAACTTCCACGATGAATAATACAGAGGCTCTGAGGTACCTGGGATAACCTGAAGGGCGCCGTTTTCCTCCACTGAATCATCTAAAGCCAGCCACACAGAGAGAACAGGGCCACCAGCAATTCCCCAATACCTGCAAACACAACAGTTTTAATCCAACAGAGCATAACACAACACCTTCTTAGAACTAAAAATCTCTGTATGTTTTTCTCCAGTGTGTGTGCACCTCATATCCTGATGCCAGGCCACGTACGGCAGCCCATCCCCCACATCAGGTTTGGCCTCTCCATCTTTTTCCTCAGGTTTAAGCGCTGGGTATTTACAGATGAAACGGGAGTCCAGCAGGATCACGTCAGGTCCCAGGACGGCTTTGACCACGTGCAAAACACGAGGATGTTTGGTCAAATCCAGCACCCAAGGATACTGTTGATGAACGTTGTGGAGGCTGTACTGGGTGTACTCTGTACCTGCAGATACATATGAAAATATAATGTACGTACTTATTGAAAAACAGTGCAGGTTTTCTGTTTCCCTCCACTTGTTATATCCCTCTATCTTCTGGTGTTGCTTACCAAGTTCCATCTCCAGTTCAGAAAAGGCACGTCTAGCTTCTCCCAGCTCGTTTTCATTCAGTACAGGCAGAGCTGAGAGGTAGCCCTGCTGGTTGTAGGTCTCCTGAAGTTTCCTGGAGGATGTAGTCATCATCTTCTGCTGCAGGCTTTCCACTTACAAATTTACAAGACACAGTCTGTTTGTGGTGAGCTATATAGAAGTGAACAGAAGGAGAAAACAAGTGGAAGTAGATAGTATTAATATTGTAAATTGTGTCTATTCATAATTTATCCAGTTTTATTTATTTTTTATTGTACTAAGCTCTATTCTTATGGTACTTTGTAAACTGTAAATTTTTATTATATTTTCTTATCTCATTTTTAGTTTTTATAATTTTATATTTGCCCTTTTCCTTATTCTGTAGAACTGGTCTTTGTTAATATTGTTGCACTGACTGGAGTAGCACACCTAATTCATTGTACACACAATGACAATAAAGGCTATTCTATTCTATTCTATTCTATTCTATTCTATTCTATTCTATTCTATTCTATTCTATTCTATTCTATTCTATTCTATTCTATTCCATTCTATTCATTTACTGGTTTGCAACATAAGCTAAATTATAATAAATGAGACACACAATCATGCTGTGACTAATGGGGGAAAAAAAACATGCATCCACATTAAGGTGGGTAATACTGAAAAGGGTTTTTTTACACTCTAAAAGACCTTAACAACACAGTAAGGGTCTGAAACAGGTCTGTTGTCTGTGTCTACAACTATGCGATCACATCAAATATTTCTTCATGCAATACTTATAAAAAAGCCTGACATTCTTAATAGTTGCCAAGACAACAAAATGCAATGGCAGAAGTAAATTAGATAAAATTAGGTGAAATAAATTAAAAAAAAAAAAGAAATCAGCACATAAAGATCTACATCTTACCTGTCAGCTGCTCTGTTTGTGAGTTTGGCTCTCGTCCTTCTAAACTCCAATACAGCAGAGAATTTATAGCCCAACAAGGAACCCCTAGAAACTCCACCCTGCTTATCAGTGTTTGAAAACATTATTTGTACAAAGCAGCATCACACATGATCTTTCCTTTAGAAACAATCTGTAGGTGGAAAAACCACATTCCATGACACAGACTACTTTTTCTGTGTTTCCCACTTAAAGCGAATTGTTAACCCAAAACTTTTCTTTTCAGGGCCTTTGTAAATAATCTCGAACAATGACCCAATGCAATTTACCCCCAGGAAAAAAAAAGTACTATGAGCTATTTTAACCTGGTGAAAAGGGTCTAACTTCATGGTTTACTCATTATTCTGACGCATCAACTTCCCAGCCATCACAACCTTATATTTATTGTTCCTTGTCAGGAATTGAATGAAGAAATGACAGAAAAAAAAATCACAGCACAACTACACTTTATACAAAGGAAAACTCATGTGGTGACATTATTTCAGCCTCATGATAATTTTTTTTATAAAAAAACTGTTCACTGGTTTTGTACAAATCAGTTTTTCCATTCTCTAAAACTGTTCTGCTATCTCTCCAGATATATACTGGAATGAATAAGTGTTTTGGAAGAGAATAAAACAGATAATGAGATTATTCTTCATTGATGCCCTTTGGAAACTCATTTAGCACACATGAAATTTGATTAAATTAATTCACACAAGAAATTAGTCAATAATTCTACTTATTATTATGACAACTTTTTAAAGAATTGTCAAATTAAGTAGAGTTTCCTTGAGTCAGGTCAAAGTAATTGTCCAGTACATCTCCTTTAATGATATTTAACTAAACTTGTGAATCATTAAGTTAGTAGATAAGGAACTTCTTGACAGTATCGAGAAATGACTACAACTTCCCTAGAAACTACAAACGTGATAATGTCACATGTCACCGATTGTGACATGTAAGAATTAATAGATGTATGACGATACGAGGAACTAGAAAAAAAAAATCCCAGTGAAGTCCTTACTGGAGGACAGTTCTTTGGGGAACTCTCAGAGGATGGATCACATCAATGGATAAAACCCTGGATATAGTAACTGGTGACCTGAAACGGCAGTAGTAAACCTCTCAATTTACTTCAGCAACAAAGCAAACAATAAGGAGAGTGGAATGTCTTTGACTGGCTGACATTGTCACGGGGCAGGTGCTTTGTGCAAAACTTCCATTGTTGATGAACCGTGAATACTGATGTATTTGAACTATATTTAATCAGTTTTACGTCCACACTTATTGCTATGACATCATGGAAACAAACAAAATTACCTGAATGCCTCATAGTCTTCTGTTTGCTGACACTAGTAATAAACCACACTACTGATACCACTTCTTATTTTTTAAATTATTGTTCCATGTTTTAAATACATAACATAAAATATCATTGAAGAGGTGGTGACTTACAAATACATATTTTAATACATGTATAGTATTTTAATAGATATAGGTATCACAGCTCACTGTTTCTGTTTAACATGAAAACTAATGTAAACTGAATTTGATGATTTAACTTTTAATATTTACTCATTTACTAAAAAATAAAGTCTTAGGTCAAGATGTGAAATTCTGAAATTAATGAAAGAATAAATTTTAGTTGAAGGAAAGTTTGTCTCAGATCTACCATATCTACTTCTAAGCACTGTCCTGCACATTACAATACATTCACTTTTCAGGTTCTTTCTAGTGGAAATTTATAAATCTATGTATTGTATGAACACTTTGTCATATACATTGGAAACATCAGATAACCTGCACTTTTGTCATTTGTTTTTCCACTTCATCTTATTAAGTAGGTCAGACTAGACACATGTAATATCTGATGCAGATCATTCTAAAAAAAATGTAGACCAGCGTAAGCAGAACCAAAGAAAAACCATAACCTTTTAGCCTATATTTGCTGACAGAAAGCTATGTTTCTAAACTGGCGCTGTATTTTTTATTACAAATAATCAGATGGAAGCTGCACAACAAATGAGAGTGCTAAAATTGGGGTCAATTTAACTTGTGGCATCTACTGACTGAGGTCTCTGTAATGAAATCTGCTGGTTTTACAAATGGAGTTAATTAACTGAAACAAACAACTGTACTTTATTTATCAAATGCTAACATAGACACTTGTGTGCTCATAATGTTCTCCATCTGACTCAGTGGGACTGTTTGTCCCTGTCCGGGTGCTTTGGGCAGAGTGGGTGGTGCTGTTTTCGCTCTGGATGATGCCTCTCCTCACTCTGTGTCCTCTTGTCTCCTTCTAGTGGCTGCTGTTCGTTATTACAGCGGTGGATAAGCACAGGGTCCTGGTTATGAGGTGTCTTCTTCAACAACAGCCGCTGCAGCATCTGTTTGTCAGACCGCTCCCGTCGAAAGTCATCCTCATAAACCTTTAGCTGTAGAAATGTCACAACCACATACATAGTAAGTAAAAACAGATGAGATTCTTTGTGGAAAGCAGAAGGGAATTCAAGGATTAATTCCTCCATTTTTCATTACAGATTATTAAAATCCCAGCAGAAGCTGTGAAATATCTCAACAAGGTCATTTACTGTGTCTCATGTAGGCTTGGTGAGAACATACTTTATCCTGACTGCATTATGTTTAACCGTCACCTCACAGTCTGTACAGCCTGTACTTACATGAATCTATCAAAGTAATACACAGTTTCTACCAAATCATGAAAGATTCCACTTCCTATTAAGTATACAGTAAACGGCTGCATATTTTTCAGTTTTCTAATTACATGAATGCTTTACTTACTAGGTTAACTTCACAATTGGATTAAATGTCTGTTTTAATGTTATATGTCCTATATATGTGTAAACACGTGTGATTGGTGTCATTGTAAGAGCACAAATCAGTAACAGACATGGAAAGGAAAATCCACCTGCTCCTGTAGTAGTGCCACCTGTTGGCGCATCTCGTCCCTCTTCCTCCTCAGCCTGCGGTTCTCCTGCAGAGTGTGTTTATGGTCGTTATGCTCCGTTTGATATTCTGCTTCATAAATCTGGGTCTGCTGACACAAGACATCAATATGGCAGTCAGCCAAGTCATATCTTCTGATCTCTTGATAGTTCCTGTTGTGCTGCAAGCAAATCTCAGGACAGAGCAGAGCTGCCACTTGGTGGTGCAATTCACTGTATTATTCAACTGTACATCTAAGCATTCAGCAAATCTCTCCCTGGCAACAGTGAGTTGACATCAATTTCTCTTTTATCACAAATCAGAGTAATTTTTTGAGGATGTGTTGTAAAGAACAGCCCACTGACATCTCAGAGCCTCCAGTTGCTCTTTTAGATCCAGCACCTCCTGCTGTGAGTCTCCCAGTGCTGTACCGCTGCATTGGCTTTTACCTTCCAGCTCTGCCTCTAGGCTGGAAGAGGTGGGAAAAATGATGTGGAGTTGTATCCAGACACGTGACTTGAGGAAAGGTTTGGACCTTCAGCAGGATTACTGTTTGGACATGATGACGGTACACGCATCACAGCACCAAACTGCCCTTGAGGTCAAAAAAACACACAAACAAAGCATCACCACAGATGAGAAACTGTGTATAAAACACACATAAATGTGGCAGACAGGTTAAAGGTCAGGCAGCGGGTAGAGTACCTGTTTGGCAGGTGTACAGTCTCTGTCTGGGTGTGCATCCTGTTCTCTAGAAGCCTGACATATTCTTGCAGCTCTTGGTTTTTCTTCAGCTCCTGCATCAGCGCTTGCTCATAGTACTCCTTTGCACTCTGCGGTGCAACAGTAAACAGTACATAAACCACATCTTTTATCTGTCACTATCTGTACAATACAAGCCACATTCATAATCAACAGTGAAGAGGGTTCACCTCTATGCTTTCCTCGGTGTACAACAACACACTGGACTTGATGTTTGTGTACAGAATTTGGTGTGTTTTTACCTGATGGTGCTCTACTTTGAGCAGCAGTCTGCTGTTAGAGCTGTTTGATGGCTGAGTTCTCTAGTTCCAAAACCTCTAGTCTGTGCTGTAGACCCAGCGTGGCACTGCGGTACACCTGGTCCCAGTCCTCATTGAGCTTCATCAGCTGCAACACACCACCACCACCACCACCACCACCACCACTGTTGTTATCGTTTATTTATTTATTTAGTTTGTTAGTTGTTAGTAGTAGTAGTAGTAGTAGTAGTAGTAGCAGCGTTAGTAGTAGTATTAGTTTTAGTATTAGTATAATTATATAATAATCAGCGCCATAGCTGCATCTGTAATTCATCAGCATTGTTTAATGCATCATCCTCATCATTATTCTCAGTCTGTCTCATGTTATGTGCATCAGGAAGTGAATTCAGGTCAGCGAGGTGAAGCTCTTCACTCCTCTGTGGATGCACATTTTCTCTAAATATATTACACTTTACTCCAATTGAGATAATAATTTCCCCTAGTTGTCTTTTTTTAACCAGTAGCTTATTCATACCAGGAAAGCAAAGGTTGTATAATTGTAAAAAATGTCATTTTCATAATTTTTCACAGCTTAGCAGCAGTTTTCACACACCACCCACAGTCCTCTTCTGGTTTTCAGAAGAGCTACTGTAAATGTAATTGCCAACATCAGCAATGCGAGCCCGGCACTGCACAGGATCTGCACTAGGTTAAGGTGGCGTACCTCTTTGTTGACTCGACGGAGCTCCGTGTTCTTGTTGAGCAGCAGCACTTTTTCCTGGTCAGTGGAGGTGACTGTCATACTTTCAGTGATCAGTGTGACCTGCTCCTCCACAGACAGCAACCTGCCACCTGCAGGAGTCACATCCTCTGTCCTGCACACACACAAAATATGTGCCATAAATAAAGTCATGATGAAGAAGAACATTAGCAGAGGATTTCCATTAATAAGCAACCACAAATGACGGTCAGGGCACTTTTGAACACCCACACACATAGAGTGCACTTAGAGAGAATCGAACAGGAGCTATTATTCACACCCACATATCCACATGCATGAAAAGTCACTTTATGCACTTAAGATACTCACACACACACACACACACACACACACCTACCACACACACACACACACACACACACACACACACACACACACACACACACACACACACATGCACATTGTGTTTGCATAGAGGGATGTTTCAATGACATGCATTCATTTCCTGGAGACATACCCAAACAACAACATACATATATACATCTGAACATAAGTCCGTCTATAACTTTAAAACATCTTTTAACTTAAACTAATGACACTTAACATTCATCCCTAAATGGAGGCAACAAACAAACACACACGCATTAGGTTTTCATACATTTAAATGAACTCTATGTGTTTTATGCCACCAAATGATCTTTAATCAAAACAATAGCAGACAGCAGCTGGGTGTCCATAAATGTCAAGAGACCTTGAAGTGAACATTTGAGACGTTGCAAAAAAACCCAAAACAAAAATAGGCTGCTGTAGGCTATATTACCCATAATTCTAATGACAAAGTGGAAGTAAAGTATCCTGTATCATAAAAGGGAAGTGGACTTAGGTGTGTGTCTAAGGCATTACACAAAATCCGGAAAGAGCTGACTGCTGCAGTTTGGCATACTTATTTTTGGTCAAGGAAGAGACTAGCAAAAACAACAAGTTGATAGGACCAGTATTTTGGGAGATATCAGTAATTCTGGAGTACAATGGCCTCCCAAAGGCCAATCATGTTCCTATGCCCAGAATCATAGAATCATCATTGAAGTGGGTTACCTAGCAACAGATAAACAATAGGGCCACGTTTCCATGGTGTCAAATTTCATGTAAAGAAACAGACATGCCGGCTGAGAGGTTATTCAACTGAAAATGCCAGTGGAATTTACCAAGAAAGTAAAGGAATGAACTGTATCAGAGGATCTAGATGTGCTAGTTGTGTTGTAATTTACCATCTAAAATGGCTGTGATTAAAAAGCAAAAAAAGTGGTTTCCTCCACAATATCAGATTATCAGAGACAACGCAACAAAGTGCTGAGCAGTCAGCTGATTTTATCACCCAAATGTTCCCTACATCAGAACTTTTACAAAAATTCGCAATACAATAATATTTGTGAATTTTTTTTTTTTTTTTAAATTTTTGCTGTTGTCATAACATTTTCCTGGTTGTGAAATATCAAAATCCACATCAAACACATATATTTATGGGAATGCAACCATTGTCAGTTGCAAGGTGCAGCACCTCTGCAATTACATTTCACAATTAAGACCCTAAACACATATGCTGGATGACTAAACTTTGACACTGTGAGCTTTTTAATATAACTTATAATTATCTTCCATTTTCACTGACTTGGCATTTAATGATATACAGTATTTTCATGCTATTCAATTAGTGTTAACAAGTAACTTTAAACTTTAAAATGGTGGCGGTATGAGGTGACAACTTACAGATTTGTTCAAATATAAACATCACTAGAAATATTTATACAATATAACTACAACAAACGCAGAAATTACATAATTTAGGCCTCACTCCGCACTGTATTTAGATTATTTAACATGTAAAACTTTGAGATTTTATATTGACTTATTTAGATTTTTTGACAACTTAACCTAAACTTAACCTTAACCTAGCCTATTTCTCAAATGTGTATTGATTTATAATGCAGGGACCTGATTTATGTTCCTCACTGTGAACGCACAAAGGGGACTGTGTTAACATGACGTCACCATAGCACAAAAAAATATAGGTGCACCGACTCACACACACATTATTACTTTCCTGCATCTGTCCTCATGCCCAATCAAATCTTTGTTTGCTATTAGAATATTTGCATGTTGATATCCTCTGGAAACAATGGGGATGTAATGCCTGAAAAGCTGGAGCCACTTGGATGATGCCAAAGGAGAAATATTTACAGAGATTAATTAGTCAAACCAGCTTTCTTCCCACTGGCCCTGTTGTGAGGTCTCGTCTAATGGAATAGCTGACAGGAGGCAGCGGAGGTTCAATGCCCCAGGGGAATCTGCTCATGGAAGAACACAGGAAGATGAAACTCTGGATGTATCCCCTGAGGCTTCTTTGCACAACATACTGAAGGACTGTAGTACCTCAGAAAGTACTGCAGAGAATCACAATGTACAATAACCTCTCATCTTTCTTAAGGCTAAACTCCCCCACAAACACACGCTCTCATCTACTTGTATACAGCTTCCTGCTCTGTAGAAAATGGTGTTACACTGTTTTAATATGGTGTATTCTCAGGTGCAATCAGAAAGAAGAGGAGGATGCAGGGGTTTTTTAGCACAAAAGTGACAAACATAAATATAGAGAAAATGTAATTCTCAGATTTTAATATCACAGCATGATACTAATTATGGAGCTAAATGAGCGATGCAATGTTTACAATACCTCGCAACACAGTCTGGTTTACAAAATAAAGGTCTTTAAAATACGCCTATCAAACAATACCCAATATATTGAGTAACAAGTGGTGCCATGCACACAAACCCCACCCCTTGCAAGCATTGTGGCTGATTTTGGCATTGATCCAGCTGATGTCATCATGTCTGTGCATGCGCTGATGCTAGCATATCAATTGCCTCTATATATGTGCCAAGTTTGAAGTAAATTGAAACAAAATTAATGTTTTTATAGACATTTGAAGTTTCGCCCATTATATGTAAATGGGAGAAAAAAAAAAAGATGTAAAAAATTCAGAAAAAATTTGAACTTTGACCTACTGTTCCCAAAATGTAATAACATCTATTCTGGGTCACTGGCAATTTATAAACTCAATGTGGTATGAATTCAACTAATAGTTTTACTGCTACAGACATGTGAAATTTCACCCATTATAATTAAAAGAGGGAAAAAAATGTAAAAAAAAATTCATAGAAAATTGAAAGTTTGACCTACTTTGACCAACTGTACTGTTCCCAAATGTAATCACATCTATTCTGGGTCACTGGTATCTATAAACCAAATATGGCATTAATTCAACCAATAGTTTTGCTGCTAGAGTGTTAACAAACAAACAAACAAACAAACCGAACCAAAAACCATACCCTTGCGTCCCCTTTGGGGGGGGGCGGGGGTAATAAACTATGATGTGTTTTTCAAGTCCAGAAACATATGTTCTACAAGACAAAGACAGAAAACCAGTACAAACCTGTCGGAAAGATTGTGAATAAAATCATTTTATCCATCTATCCATCTATCTATCCTCTCTCTCTCTCTCTCTCCTCTCTCTCTCTCTCCTCTCTCTCTCTCCGTCTCTCCTCGCTCTATCTATATATTATATATATATATATATATATATATATATATATATATATGTATATGTATATACATATATTTGCTATGTGCAACATGGCAGTAGTTGTCTTTTGAAGAACTATGTATATTACAAATATGGTGTAGGCCTATCTTCATATTTTAAGTACATTTTGTATTTGCTAAATAAAATACTGTACATTACTTTGTTGATCATTTTTCATGTTTGCATATCCCACTGTTTCTTGATGAATGGGAGGATATTTGTAAAATGTGTTTTATTTGTTTTGGCAGGAAATTCTGTGGCATAGTTTTCTTCACAGAATACAGTGCTATTCTCTAAAAAAAAAAAAAAAAAGAAAAAAAGAAAAGAAAAGATATTTGGATCTTGTTTCGTCTTTTTACATCCCCCTGCTTGTGGCCTGGTAACTGATCTCAGTGTGGCATCTTGAATGTTGTCTCACCTGCTAAAATGCATTTTGAGGGAAGTGGAGACTTGTTGGAGGAACTATGAGAGAGGATATCCTTTCTTTTGGGAAATTTGCAAATGTGACAACAGGAGTGTGACTTTTATTATTATTGTTATTATTATTATTATTATTATTATTATTATTATTATTGTTATTAGTATTATTATTATTATTATTATTATTATTATTATTATTCAGAAGTTGTTTTAGTTATTTAATATGATCAAATGTGCGCTGAAACCTGTGAATGAAAAAACAAACTAAACAAAACTAGAACTGTACATTGGAACAGATGCATCCATTTTCAAGCTGTTCTTCAATTAATGTCAGTTATGGCCAAAAGGGGTGAGTGGGGCAACAGCCATGACCTTTGACCCACAAAATCTAATGATTTAATTCTAGTGAAGTGAGTGTTTGTGCCATATTTTGCTCCCGTTTCCAACATGTCATGTTCAACATCTGTTCTTGAGTAAAGAAGTAAACTGTCACAGAATAATGGGGAGATGATGTAGTTGTGACACACATCATGTTCCACTGACATTTAGTTAAAATTATGGCTCTGAGCAGGTTTTTCTTTTGTCAAATGCCTCCTCTTCACCCCCTCCTCTTGCATCCTCTTGTGGGTGGGACTGCGACGTGAGGAGAGGACTTGAGGATATATACGACAAAAGAGGAGGGGGGTTTTGACATCCCACTCAGACTCATAGTGTTGTTCCTGTTTTATTGTGAAAGCTTGGTGTGGCCAAATTTCCCTCCCTTTGTTTACTTTCATTTTCCCAGTGAGAGCAGAGGTTCTGTGCCCAATGAAACCTTATTTAATAAAAAAATAACAGTATGTGGGAAGAGTGGAGTAATCTTTTGATCCCTTTTGAATTATACCACCATTTACACATTTTTCAGTTTAGAAGATACAAATCAGACTGTAAAATTACATAAACAGAAAAACTACACACCTGAAAGTCAGAGAGATGACATCAATCCTTAATCTGAGTCACTGAAGATGTCTCTGTAGCTTCAATATGACCAGACATGCAATGATTTCACCCTTTTTAATATATTTATGCCTAAGACTAGAGTGAAGTATGTTGCAGTAATGACCATTTCTGTGAGACTAGTGATTCAGTCCACTGAACTGTTTCACAGAAGACAAGATGTTACTCTACAATCTTTACAGCAAACTGACTTTTCTGATTTGTAAAAAATTATCTTTTAAGTTGACAAACACCAATTATTATAAATGAGGGCATAATTCAAGCAGCTACTGAGTTAATGCGATTATTACCCTAGACCAGTGGTTCTCAAACGTTTTACAGTGGAGTACCTCCTGAAATATACTTCTTTAGTCAAGTACCCTAATTCTCACTTCAGCATTATTGATTCAAAAAATCAGGCAAAATTTGTTCCTGTGCCAAAGGTGTCTGTTTTTTATTATCACAACCTTTGTAAACAAACAACATATACTTAACAGTAATATATTTAAAATAACACATTTTTATAAGTAAATTTTGTGTGTAAAATATAACTGAAAAGTGCCCTCTTTCATTGATATGAAAAATAATAAAACTGGTCATTAATGAATAAATGAACCTTTCACTAACCAAAATAATCACTTAATTACTCAAATAACTCATCTTGAATAATATAAAGTAGAGGGTTCTTAAAATGTTACCAAAGCTTAAACAAGATGACTGACAATAAACTAGGAGTGTCAGTTTTATTATATGAATGTATTTATTGTGTTTTGCATTTCAGCATTAGTTCTTGTTATTTATTTGGTATTCAGTACATGACGACTTATTCAATGTATTTTTCCCCAACAATTTCAAGCACCCCTGGGCTTTCTACCCCTGAGGGTATGCGTACCCCCATTTGAGAAAGACTACCCTAGACTATTACTAGATAAAGTTCCATGGGTTTAGTTTGGAGGGGACTGTGGTTCTCTATCAGCCCACCAGGCCTTTGTGTGTTTAATTGCTTGCACTCCAACTTAGCATCCATCTTTGTTTCCACTCATTATGACTTTTTTATTGTGCCAGATTTTTGCTTACACTATTTTGCTGTGTTTTTGGGGGTAGTTTTACAGTGAAACTCCACAAAATCTACAGTAAAGCCACCCCAAAAACAGTAAATTATAGTAATTTATACAGCATTATGGGAATAGTTACGATATTTTTTAAACATACAGAAGTTTACTGTGTTTCCATTTACAGTTATGCAAAACAGAAGCCAATGTCAGAACAGACAAAGCTGTTTTGTTTGTATTTCTGCTTATGTGCCATTTGCCTGTTCGTCCTTTGTAATCTTTGCTACACTAACTGATGACTATGCGTGACCTTTTGCCTTCAAGGGCTGTTACATGAAAGAAAACTTTGTACAGAGTCAAAATATTTGTCTAGATCTACGTGCTGTGCCATCTGTTATCCCTATAGGTTCACGGAGGCAGGAAAGGGGCTTCGGTGAAGTCTGTTTATGGCCACTAATGAGTGAGTCACACACACAGACCTAATGCTTCTGCTGTTGTTGAAAGTGTAGGATGAAATAAATCTAAATGAAATGAAATGCATCCTCACTTTACAGCCCAACATGAGCACAAAATAGTAACGTACCCACATCCACACCCTATCCTGGCAGGTCAGAGCTGTGTATTCAGTTGTCCCGTTGGGATCACAGTATGCTTCCACATCCGCCGCCTTTTCCGACAGATAAATTCACTGTGTGACCCACTTTAAACAAAGTTCTCAATTGTATGCTGTCTTGGAAGAACACCAAAATGCCACTGCTTCCCCCAGCAAAATGGTAATTCAGTCATGGCATATGATAAGAAGAAGATAATATCATTCGCTTTAGCTCGTGGCCATGCTGAGAATCTCACCACACTGTTTAACCTGGTCTATCGGCACAGTGGGCCCCCTCACACAGGAGAGAAGTGGGAAGTTTCACTATTTCAACACTGTTATTTTAACCCAGACGCATCACTTGTGTAGGTAGTATAGCAAGTGTTTATCAAATGACTATGACGTCTATGACGATTAGGGACTTGAACAGTAGATATTTGAGATTGCGTGTTTCTTCACTGTAAGCGTGTACTTTTGTTGGAAGCTCCAAGACTAAGTCCGGATTCTTTTCAGTCTCATTTTTATAAATTTATTATTGGCTTGATCTGATCACAAACAAAATATAACTCGGCTGAGGATCCACACCCCAAGGGGGGAAATGGACCCAGAACATTCCAATGCACATCACTTTTATAATCCTTGTAAACTGATCTTCAAACTATGGGCTCAACCCCTTGTGGGTTGGTCTTAAACTTAGCGTTATCTAAAAAGATCAAACAGATGTAGGGCCTTAACTCTAAGTAAACTTATGCTAACAATCAGTTTACCCTTATCACCTATATTTGACAACACTATGTGTGTGAATGTGTTTGTTCAGATGTGTATCCAGAAGAAGAACAGAACCTAATCAACTCCTGTTTAGTCAGATGGTTCCTATCTAAACAAGCTGATCCTAAGAAATTTACAACTGACCAGTGAAACAAAGAAAATCTAGTGACACAAAAGAATTCTGACCAATACTGACTAACGTGATTAAACCCAAGAATTTAACCATCCAAATTAAAATAATATTTCATCACTATATCACAAAATCAAATGAGAAGCTGAACACAGCTGATTCTTCTTAGTGTGACCTCATGGGGAAGTCCACAGATATGTTCAATTCCTTCTCTCACCAACCTCAACTTCTTTATAATAATTCTTTACTTCTACATTTTTTTTTTTTTATTTTTTTTTAATCTCTGTGACTTGATTCGACTATAAGTATGTCAGTAACGCTGATACAAAAGCTAATACACAATTATATTACAATATAGAAGCTTTACATTTAGTTCTTCCATATTAATTACTTCATTATGTACAGCATTTGGTGACTGTGTGAGACATTAGTGTTTTCTTTTACTGTATTATTTGAGGTTTTAGTCGTTGACAGTGTAATCTAAGATTCTTGTTTCAGTGTACACACCTGTGTATAAAAGTGAAACACATACTTACCATAATTCTTCTGGTGGTTTATGTTGATTTGAGTCACTCTGACAGACGCTGGTGTCACTTTTAGGTGAAGAATCCATCTGTGTTCCTGTTGCTCCTGTTGGTGATGATGATAGTGATGAGGAAGACGACAAAGACAGCACATCTCCCTCCATGACTGATCAAATCCTCAGATCTTCGTAAAGTAACTTCAACTACATCAAGTTCAAGTGCCGCCTTTATACACAAGTAAAGTTTCTCCTCATAAATCCGTCTCTAAGCATGTTGTGGAAAGTAAATAGAGTCGTCAGTGTTAATACGTAGCAAAAGAGGAAGTAGCTGAGACCGAGAGCCACATGATGCAAAGTTCAGAGAATAGGAAATGACACTAATAGACTCAAGTTAAAACCTACAGAGGGCCTGTCCCTCTGCAGACAATGAAAATTATTACAACTCATAAAGCGTGATTGTACAGTTTTCAAAATGTCTCAGTTGAGGTGTATTACTTTGACATCACTTGGAGATTTTGGGGAACACCAGTCAATATGTGTGTGTGTGTGTGTGTGTGGTTAAAGCCCAAGCTGTTGTCCTCTTTACCCCTTAAAGACCGAAACCTTTGAAATAAATTATTATCTGCATTTGACCTTGTGCAAGAGATTTGTCACAATGTTTTTTATAAGATTATAATTTCCCTGACCCTTTAAATGTTAATTAAATACAGAGTTAATTTGGATTATTATATCAAAGCTGAGAAAATGGGGAAAAAAAACCAAAAAACTTTTTCAACAAAATACATCATTGACTAGACGTAAAAATATGCCTTCTACCACTTTCATTTGTCAGACTCCACTGTTGGAATACATTTGTTTTCAGACACATTCCTCTTTAAATTATACACAACAGTAATCAGATTTATGGGCAACAGCATACATAGGATTTATTGGTGGTTCAATGTTGCAGATCATGATGGTATTTCTATGTTTACTACAGAGCATCTGTATGTCCAAATGGGTCAGAGGTCAAAACACTTCTGATGGTGCTGCACTGGAAAAATTCAAAATTTTACCAAGTGTATTTTTCTCATTTCTAGTCAAAATATCTCATCACACTTAAAATAAGACATAATCACCTCAAGAGTAACTTTTCAGTGAGACATAAGAACTTATTTTTAGACAATAGATCTTGAAAATCTTATTTCAAGAAATCTTACCAAGATCATTTTTACTTGTTCCATTGGGAGATTTTTTTGCTTGATTTAAGCAAAAAAAAAAAATTGAATTAAGCAAAAAAAAAAAAAAAAAAAAAAATCTGCCAATGGAACAAGTGAAAATGATCTTGGTAAGATTTCTTGAAATAAGATTTTCAAGATCTATTGTCTAAAAATAAGTTCTTTATATTTCACTGAAAAGATACTCTTTAGGTGATTATGTCCTGTTTTAAGTGTGATGAGATATTTCGACTAGAAATGAGAAAAATACACTTGGTAAGATTTAGATTTTTGCAGTGTGAAAAGCTGAGAAACTGCATTTTTCCTCAATTATTTAACAGTACTGATAGATTTAATGGTTCAAAAGTCATTAAACATTTCAGATCAGAAAATGCTTTTGTCTTTTTAGGCTGTTTAGGATTTTGAGGGTTAAAAGAAGAACAACTGGTGAATGAGCTTCTGGGAAGACAGTAGGCACTTTGCATAATTTCTACTTATATTGAAGGACATGTAATTGATTTTTATGCAGATGCATATATTTATTCATGACAACAGGGTCAGGCTAGCTGCACCCACCAGTCTTCTCATTACTAGAGTGAAGGGGGCTGTAAACAGGTTAATTAGTAAATCACATGTTCATCCAATAAAGCAAATTAAAGAATGTTTGTTAATCATGTTCTTTCTAGTCTGATTAACTCGTCTTTTGTCCTTTGGAAGCGTCCCCCCGTTTTTAACACTACAACATTCATTTTTCACACTTGTTTGCTAAACATTTGCCTTGACCAATTCAGTCCAACATATCTGAAGGTATTTATGTACTTATTGAATTTGAGAAGTAGGTAGTGCGTGACAAAGATAAGAGCTTCAGTGTATAGAGGCGCTGAGGAAAATGTACTGCTTTACAGTGGATAAGGATCTTTTCTACTTTGAGTTGAGAGATTAAATCTGCAGCCGCATTATCAGTGAAACTGGTCGGAATAAGGATGCCCTTTACTGGCAACCACTCAACACTTTTTTAGTACACTAAGATGAACATATGTTTTTTTTCTTCCTTTCTATGTTTTTAAGGTAGTGGATGAACAAAGACTGAGCTGGCTATTCAAGTGTAAAACATTTATATTGAGGAAAAAGCTTCTTGCATTCCTTTTCACTCTCTGGGCTATTCAACAAAACTCCCCCATACATAATCAGTTTCTGTGGGCACTCTTCCTCAGTTCATCCATTTCTTTCATGCATCTTTAGAAAATGTTTTACAAATTGAGCCAACAACTGTACACATGAATAACAGCAGTCTCAAAATATAAATTGCTCTCCTTCTCGGTTTTTGGTTTACCGAGCTTAGTTTAAGGCTCAGAATATGGTGGTTAGTTATGGGGCTCTAACATTACCGTGTTTTGGAGACTTTATGGGCTCAAACTTTAAGCTAGAGAAATCAGTGGTGTCGTATGAATCTTGAGTTTTCTACAAATCTGCTGATACTGAACATGTCATGTTGACTTACCAGTAAAGTACAGGAGAAACTAAACCAGTGATTCTCAACCTTTTTCGGTTTGTGACCCCATTTTAACATCACATATTTCTGGCAACTCCAGACATTTAAAACGGAGACACTTTTTTTTGCGAAAATTAATTTGTTTTTGATCATGTAATAGTTGTCTATAATGTTAATTTTAGATGACATTTAGTTTATAAAATGCATATTATTATGGACGGAGGCAGAAAAGCCAGGTGTAGATTACTGCACAAAGTGAGAATTTTATTTTCCCTGGTCAGGATATGTACAGTCAGGCCAGCTTGTGTTTACAAGGCTGACAATTAATACTGAAAAAACAATAACTCAAACTACAAATCATTGAAAGAGCTGCAGCATCTGAAACCGACCACAATGAACATTTGACAGATAAACAGTACCACAGTGCTTCAGTTTCTGCTTCAGAGTTTGTCATGTGTTTTATGTATTGTGACTGTCTCTGTCAACTCACCATATATTATTTATTAATAAGTTTTTATTTTTATCAATTACTAGAAATTTCAGGTGACCCCACTTGAATTCCAGGAGACCCCACGTGGGGTTCCGACCCCAAGGCTGAAAAACACTGAACTAAACCATTAAAGGAACCATGGGGGGGACCTCAGAGAGCCTCCAGTCATTTGTAATGTGAAGTATAATCTCTCTCTTTAGCCAATATTTTGTTTTAACTTATTTCACTAATTATTACTTGTAATAGAACAAGGCCTCCACATATTTGATCTGTGTATTGTCAGTTTGAACACACTTTCAGTGAACAGGCACATTTTTTTGCCCAAGACAGGGTTAAAGTTGATGTCATTTTGTCATCTTCTGCTCCACTCTGAGATAAAACAGAAGTACCGCCCAGTAGCCCTGCCTTGCTCCAGTGATTCCCTTTACATGCCTGAGCCATCTATCATTGAGTCCAGTATTGCTGTGCCAAGCAGAGGCTTTGCTGGGAGGCCCGACGAGGGAGTAGCGATGCAGTGCCTTTATTGACCCAAGCCTCTGTCAGAGCCAAGGACAAATGGGCTGCTGCTCCACAGGGGGATTGATTTTTAGTCTAACAGGAGATCGGGGAGAGGAATAGAGAGTGTCCCATGGAGTGAAGGCGGCTAAAAGGTGGATTGTCTGACTGAGCACTTGCTCTCCAGTAGCCCTATGTGTCTAAACTGAATTCTTCATCACTATTTTAAAAGACAGAGCCAGGAATTTAGTTTAAACAGTATCCAATGAATGTTACTTTACCAATTTAGTCCACTTTTCACTCAAGGACAGATACCTGTGTAAAAAAAAGATTGTTACACTGAAATAAAGGCTCTTAAAGGTACTAAAGTGCATCATAAATGTGTAGTCCTTTGAAGAACATTTCTGGCAGTATTTTCAGTATAAAGCTAACTAAGGCATTATCATTACTCCTATATCCAAAACATTATGAAGCTTTTCATCATGTCATCCTGCATCTTTTTTGTGGCTGTTGAAATTAGCTGTGCTTGGTATTCACAAATAGATAATATTTGAAGAAGCAGAAGCTAAAATCAGCCTCCTTCTGCAGTTCTCTCTTCTATGTCCAAATCAAAAATATTCCAAATTAAGACACGTCTAAGTTTCTGTCACAGGAACTAAAACAGTAAAGTCACCTCAATGCCACATCTCACAAAACTGAGGCATTTCCTACAGCTAAATATAGGTAAAGAGTAGATGCAGTCCTAAATGATCTCAACTGAATTAAATTACAATACTTTGAAAACTAAATATAGAATTTTTTTCCCAATGACAATAAAAAATACAGCTTAAATGGACCATTTTTTTTTCAATCGTCTCATCCGTTTAGTCTCATCCATTGGTTTTGAGGTTGGTAAAGTGCATAATAGAAGTAATCAATTTTTCTACTCAGTTTTATTTTAATTCTAATAATTCTAATAATATATAATTTTAGTTATTTAAATATAAGGAGACTGTTATGAAAATGTAATGCATATAGAGTCCAGATATTTGTGTAAAATGTAGGAAATAAAAGGAAAGAAGCTGCCAGAAAAATAAGTACGCAAGGAGAGTTCAGATACTTGAAAACTGTGGTACAGTATTTGACCTTGACCTCTGTCCTGGGCTGTAGTAGTCTGACCGACTGGTGCAACCGGAGTCAGTTACAGAGCTGACAGGGTTCAACCAACTATGTGTATCTGTGAATGGTTCACACATTATCCTTTAAAAAATAAGTGAGTCTGCTATCGGACATGTGGACTCTGGAGAGTTTCTGTCAAATGCATTAACGCACCATTTTACCAGGGAAGACACGTAAAACACACAACGGAAAGACGCACTACAAATGCGCGCACAAGCACACACCCTGCACGGCATTAGTAATTCATGTGTGATAGCGTTCTTATGGGACCATTCGACTGCTTATATTAAACTGCTCTGACAGAACAACAATATAGATCCATAAAGAGCATTTCTACACAACTACATAATTTCTATATGCATGTCAGCGTGTCACATCAATTATGCTATTGAATGTCTAAAACGAAATAGAAGATTTTGTGCTATACTAATTAGTATGCAAGAAGCACTGGGACAAAAAAGAGAGAGAAAGAGGAGAGAGAGAGAGGAAGGGGCATAAATCATTTCTGTCCTCCAAAGAAGAGGAATATGTTAACATACAGACCTAAGCAACTGAAGGTCATTTTAATGCAGAAACTGTGAATTATACAAAAGGCTCTTTAATTAACCGTCTGATGGCATGCTTGGCCTTCCCCTGATGGTGATATTAGCATGAAAAGTAAAGCCTGCATTGTCTCAAATGATGTGGCATCTTCGCGCGATCTACAGCTTCGAAATTCTCTGAAGTTAAGGTCAGCACGTCTCTTCTGGTGCAACATTGGATGAAAAATGTTGAGCACAGAAAGGAAACAATCTCTTAAATGGACTGTGTCATTGAACAACATATAAGGTAGTTGTACAATTAAAGCAAACAGCGCATTCTAAGTGGCACTGATGCACATGTAATGATGCAGCACTTCAGTGTAGTGCATTACAAAACCTCAAGAAAAGACCAGTTTTAACCTTTTAAAGACATAAAAAAAATGAATCTGCTCAAGAAAAAACATTTGCATTTGATAAAGAGGCATATACATGATTCAATCTTTGCTCTGAGGACATTCAGTAAACGGATTTTCATTCTGATTACACGGGTATAAAAGCTTTTATTGGATGGATTTGGATATTTTATTTTGCACATCTCATGACAAGAGGAACAAACTAGTTTAGACGGATCCTTTTGACAAATGTTGGCTGTGTAGCTGAAGTCTGATGCTTGTTAAATCTCAGCGTTGGACCTATCTGACAAAAAAACATAAACTATATTGCTCTACTACATTTTCCACAAAAAATCTCTGACCTGATATTTGTGGTTGTGTCTCAATTTATACCAAAAGTCACATTTGATTACATCTACAAAAAAAAAAAAAAAAAACAGAAGTGGAGGAATATCCTGAGTGACAGCTGAAATAATAGCATGTATACTGCAAAATACTCAAATCTACTCTTTTACTCTACCAGTGAAAGGCATGAATGCAGTCTGTTAACCAAGTAAATGCTCTGCAAAAGGTTCTTTTTAACCCATAAAGACCCAAATATCCACCGGCAACCAAAATCATTTACTGATCAAAAATGTTTAATAACTTCTGATCTATTAATCCTATCAATACATGTAAATAATTGGTGCAAAATGCAGTTTATCATCTTTTCATGATCATCAGATACAACCCATTTGGGCGTTCAAAGGCTCCGTAGTGAACGTGGAAACACCGTCATCTTCTACAGCATATATTCACTAGTAAAACCCATGGAGATGGATCAATGACAGTGGATGGAGACACTTGTATTTACATTCAGTTATTAATATTTTTGCTGAAAAAGTAACTTTTTCATCAATCTTCTGTGTTTTTGATATAATAAACTTCAACTTTAAACTGAGCTTTTTATGAACATCTACATGATCAGTAAATTAAATATAGGAAAATACATGATTTTCACATAAAAAAAACACAAAATACAGAGGATAATAGTACAATGAATGGTGATAAATCACTCAAGAAAGGTTGCATATGGAGAAAAATTAATTTGTGAAGTGCCACAAAAGTAGCACTGGGTCTTTATGAGTTAAACTATCAAAAGTAAAGCAGATATTGTGCAGAATGGCTTCTTTCAAAATATTGCATATTATAGAATATTAGTCCACTTTATCACTGACGTAAAAGCATGTTATTGTGTTAAATTCTACTACTTGCGTGAGATACTCTGTAAACTACTGGATAGTTGTATAGTATTAAATCACACAAATATAATATGTGTTTTTTAACTGTTCAAACTTTTTAGTGTCAAATAAACACTGTGGAGATACTTACAATATAATGGAGTAGAAATATAAAGATGAATAAAATATGTCAGAATTTCACTGTATATGAGTAAATGTGCTTATTTCATTTAACCACTGCTGGAAAGTCATATGTTGCAGAAAGAAAGGCAGACTGAGTACAGCAGTCTTAATGTGACACTTGCTATTAATTTGCCCAGTTAATCACAAAAGCTCACTATTCTCCATTAACTAAGCTTTTAATGCTCCCATTAAGAATTTATGTCACCCTACTTTGCACTTCAACATTGGTGAGCTCATTAGAGACAATCTTAGAACATGGTTCTTCTCTGCCCGGCCATGACACAATACATCAAATCCAGGGTTCACTGTCTAGATTAAATTGTTGGGGAGTAAATCTGATCTGTCTGATTTAAATGTGAAGCACGGTCAGGTCCATTTCCAGTGCATCTAAATCCCATAGCCACATGTCTGTCTGTCACTTTCTGCTTCTTTTCTTTAGTCTTTCTTTGCCTCTTGTCTTTCCTCCCTCTGTCCTTTCTGTCTTCTTCCATCTGTCCTCTAGGGTGTGAGCCAAACATCTTGCATATCTGGCTTAGTTCTGCTTTGGGTAGTTATGACCCCTATTTATCAGCAGTAAAAATGATAACAGGTGACAAAAAGATGGAGAAGCACGGTGTTCCTCTCCTGCTTACACTGTGAATCTCATCACAACTGCAATGGGAAATCTACAGTGAAATGCTGCCTGGATGTTTTTTTTTATTTAATTAAAAATGGTGCCGAGCAGGGGTAGCTCTGCCCATCACAATGACTGGCAAAGGGAAAGGAGAAGAGCCCCCGACCACACCGGCATCCATCAGTGCACATAAGTGTCGAATGTGTGCAGGTGTGTAATAAATATTGTAAAGGTAAAAGGCTGGGTGTGAGTAGGAGCGAGGACAGCAGTAGTTTTGCAATATCACAGCAGGCTGCATCTGAAAGATTTCATTTCCTCATTTCCTTGCACTTTAATATGTGCACCAGCTTAGAGCTGAGAGCCAAATTGAGGCAGAGAGGAAAAGGTTGGGGGGAACCTGCAAACCATCACAGTACCTGAAAGATGTCAGAGGAAAAAGGGAAACAAAAATAGACTCTTGGCAACATCAAATTTCAGCTCCCATGGTACAGTTTACCCCCTGCACTCACTTACTACTACAATCCCCTGTCACAGCTGCAAAAAGGAATCACTTAGCATATACGGAGAATATTTTGCATCCCGCCATCGTCACACATTACAGATTTGTACGTGAATGCATTATGCTATCACTGCACTCCTTTTCTCATTCCACAACATTATTAAACCACAAACCTCTCATTTCCTGCTTATTGTCCCACTGGATAGAGTAAGAGACTGTTATCAACTCAACAATAGGCTTAGTTTTAATTAGTCAGTATTTATAGTAAAGTACTTACATTGACAAGAACTGAAAGCTAATATATTGTTCCATTACAACAGAATGGAAATGCAACAAAACAAATTTTCTGCTCTTTTGGACCAAAAGCTGCTTTAGAAAAGCACCACAGTCACAGTTTCCTCTCTTCCTTCTAATCTCTGAGTTCAAACTCTTTGCTTTTGTTGAAGAACTTTTATTAAGAAATTATATTAAGAAGTGAAATCTAATTGTTTGTTTCATGGCAACATCAGTCTGTATCCATGTTAAACCAGAATCAGAATAGCCTTTATTGTCATTTGACAGCACAGAGTACATCAAACGAAATTGAGAAATGAAGCTAGCATCAAAATGCATCAGTTTCACCCCTTTGCTTCTATATTCTTTGGTTATAGATGTTTATTAATTTATTATTATTTTTTTATTTGACTGCAAAGTTCTATGTCAGCCATGAGTCCACTGTTAAAAATGTGAAAAACAGAACCAAACTCTGTCCATTTTTTTTTTATTTTCTTATTTTTTGGATCAGAATTTAAGAGATTTGTCAGTATATGGACGAAAGTAAATTTTTTTTCAATTTTACTAAATTTTCTATTTGACATTTTTCAGATCATTATAATGGCTTTAAATGTTCTGCCTCTAAAAATTCTGAAATATTTGTCACTTTATGAACATTTATAATCATTTTAAACCAAAAACTCCAGAAGAGAACTCAGTTCAAAAAAAAAAAAAAAAAAAAATTATCATGATAAGTATTGACAATTACTGACATGAATATTTATATCATGCTAATATTTCAAATCATTGGGAAATGAAAGTCCTAGGCTACGTTCAGACAGCAGGTCTTAATGCACATTTTGGATTTTTTGGTGAAATCTGTTTTGTTTTTTTTGTTTTTTTTGTGTGGTGGTACATATTACACATTAAATGCGACTTCTATCAGTTTTGAGTTTGAACTGAGTGCGACCCTTCAGTGACCCATATGTGCAAAAGAGGTCCTGACATAATACGTGACCACGCAGGCATGCACTGTGTTTACGGAAGTAAATATATTTTTCTTGCCGCTCTTCCTGTGCATTGTGACATTTGTCACATTTCAATGATGTAAAGGTCGAATAAATGCGACCTGGCTGTTCAGACTGAAGTCTCATTGCAAAATATCAGATATGTATGGGATTTAGGACCACAAATGAAAGTGTCCTGGGTCAGATTTGAAAAAATCTGATTTGTGCTGTTCAAACTGCCTTTAACTGATCAGATACAGGTCACATATGGGCAAAAAAATCAGATTTGGGCCACATTTGCCTGCAGTCTGAACGTAGCCTTAGACAAGTCCTTGTCAAGGTGTGTATATACGTACATACATAGTTACTTCAGTCTGTTATAAACATATACAGTAAATGAGGAAGGACATGTTTCTTGATAAAAAGCTCTAAAGTTTAGATTTCTCTATATTCAGCTTACTGAAATAAAAACGTCTCTAGCTCTACTTTTTATCCAACATAAATTATTAACTCTTCAATATAAAAAATAACTAAATGCAAATGGTATGATGCTTGATATCCCATTTATTTGAATGTGTTTACAGCCCAGTCTTATAATCCAGGTGAATGCCACATCTGCTCACTGACTATTTTTGTGTCCTTACCCTTGCAAGAAGTTTCTTGAAAATCAGTGCAGTATGGACAGACAGGAAGACGGATGAAGTGATCGCATAACCTCTTAGGTGGAGGTAATAATCAGTCATGACACTGTCCTTCAGTGTCATTCAGATGCAAATTTCTAAACCAGGGATTGACCTTATAAATGACCAATCCTTATTAGGGCATACAAGTATTAATCCTTACATTGTTGGCTATGACAGTAAGCACTGTCATTACTCTTTTCTGCTGCCTCTGTCAGACTAATCCCAGTAGTTGTGGCATTAGGTCTCTGTATGACATATTTCCTGGCCAGCATTGCATTACAGTGGTTCGGCCATATGAATGTATGAATGCATGGAGCAATGCATTATTGCTGAGACAACAGGAATTCCCATTATATTCATTTCAGAACAGTTGGGCCATTACTGGACAGGAGTAAATATGAGCTCCATGAACTGTGTAATACGTATTTATATGCTGCATTGGGGAAAGTATGTGTGTTGGCTAAAGAATATGAGTGAGTTTGGTGGGTGAGGTGAGTTGAGGGGGCAGGGCATGACCAAGGCTGCAGGCTTTGGATCAGCCTGACAGAATCAATGGGATCAATTAACATAGGGGCGGACTGAAAGCAAACACTATATCAAATCCATCTGTAATCCACTATTTCCCTAGTGCGATGTGTTTGTAGAGGCGTGTGTGAATACTTTAAGGTTCAGCATACAGTATGTACTGCAAAAGGAGCTGGAGAGTGTTGTTTCACTTCACTGAGACATGACCAGTCTGAGCATGTGAACATGAAAAATATTTAAAAAATGAATGAATGGCAGCTTCTCAAAAGTATTAAACTGAGATTATTAAATTAAACAGCCAGAGAGACGTGTGCATATCTTTAATCATTTTGAGAGCTCTATCCTTTTGGTTATTAAACAAAATCCAGCTGACAGAGGAAAAACAAGCCCAAAGTGTTAAAGGGGTTTACCATTGCAGTGCTATACTTCCACAAAATTAGGACACTTACAGAGCTGCAATATCACCCCTTTAAAACTCCATTAGAGCACAAGCTTCAATTGACTGGATTCCAATAAGAATGGATCAGGCCCTGTATGGTAAAGGCTGATATCTTCCAGTCCATGTGCAGAGGCTGAGTTTGGAATGCTTTAAAACTCTTCCATGGTTTGCTCAAGCCTTGATGTAACATGTGTGCTTCAAGTGTGGTGGTGTGTCTTTGCTGTTTCTCTTTAACAGACATTTTGTTTGATTCTTGTATTAATTCACTGAACTTTGCAGTTTCCTTAATGCTCCACATGTTACCATTCATAACAATCATGCTTTCATTTCACTTATTTGCATTTATCATTTATCAATAGATATTTTTTTTTAGATAATAGGACTCTTGGATGCCCCTACCAATTGTGGACCCAATGAAAGGTAAACATTGTGGGGAGCTTACGCAAAATTGTCACAATTTATAACCTATATCCACTGGGCCCCCTAGAAATGCTGGGCCCCGTGAATTTGTCATGTTTACCCCCCCTTTACGGTGACCCAGGGACTACTGACAAATGCTGATCAAGTTAAAGGGTAAAGGTTAACTCACTTCATTATCAACATAGGCTAATTTGGTCTTTAAATTTTATTTATGCAAACAACACCTGACATGGGCATTTGGATTAGCATTAGCATTAGCACATAAGGAGCTGAAAGTGCTCAGGGACCTGGAAAACAGGCAAAATCAACAGACCAAGGCCCCGATACAACTGACAATTTAACACAAACCCTCTATTTGTAATTAAGAGACGTGAATTACTTCCAAAATCAATCTGAGATCTACAGTATTCAATATACAGCATTTTTAGTATTTTGCCTACCTAATAAATACAGAAAAGTAAAGCAAACTCTGAATACACCACTACCATGGCTTCATCAAGAACAAAAGTCTCAAGTCCTCAAGACTCTGGGAATATAATAGGTTCACTTTGACAAGAAAATCATACTTCTTAAAATAAGTCTAGTGCCTTTTCAAATGAACGTGCCTGCACTTAACCTTTCTAATGGGACCACATGCAGTGATGCAACAACACCCTGCACTCAGTCATGAGCGAGAATATGAGAAAACAGCCATTCATGGTATATTCATCTGGGTCTTGGTGAACATGCAGGTTTGGGTGAACTCACATTTCTTTTAGTGTAGAGACTCCAATAATCATTCAGCGAGACAAATACCTGCTTTGTGCCAGTTAAAGTATATGAGGGCATTATTCCACTGAGTTCCAGACAGTTAGTTTCTGCCTTTGCTTGCTCCTCATTTACTCAAAGCCAATATGACTATTTATGTAGGACGCTGGGAAATGATAGATGATTGTGTGATGCCTAATAAATATGAAATCCCTGGATCATTAGTTGGATTAGATCGGAGGGAAAAGTGCATCATCAGCCTATGAATGCTCTGTAGTCAGGGAGTCATCGATATCATTGCATCATCTTACTCTCAGACAGAAAGAGAGACTTAGAGAGACATAAGAAGAATATGGAAGAGGGGGTTACAAGAGAAAAAAGAGAGAGTTCTGAAACAATTAATTCAGTTATGGACAGCGAGCAGGCCGAAGCAATTACAGAATATGACTGTCTATTTAGCATTCAAATAGGACTGCAATTGCCATAGTGAGGTTGTTTAGCCTTGGAGCTTGGCGAGAGCTGCAGGAATAAGAAACAGGGAGAGGGAAAAAATAGTTTCCTGTCAGAGTAACAGTTCAAAAGCCAGAGGAGAGAAACAAAGGCATGTTTTGTGTGTTGTCAAATTTAGTGTGCTGATATCACCTGACATTCAATGTTGTTTCTACCTTTAGCCTCAAGCTAAGGTTTAGCATTGATGTAGATATGATGTCACAGTGCTGCAGTGGGCCATCCCTCCAGTCTGCTGACAGGCCAGTCAATGTGTTTAATCAACCAAAGACACGCTATAGGGCAACAGGCCCTGCGTCAAAGAAGTGCTGATACATTGCTACGTTCACCTCACCTCCAGCCATAACAGCTCATCTGCTTTGCTTGATCCAGGAAACCCACATGCACTCTCACATACAGTCATCATGACAGAGAGAGAAAGAGATGTCCTGAAAGGAGGAAATATTGAACAGGAAAAGGAGGATGTACGCTGCTACAAGATCAATATATTCTGCAAGCACTGTGGTCTTCTAACATGAGAACACGATTCAATTGATCTTGAGTCTGTGGAGTTTAAAGGGTTTATCTGATTGCACCTAATGTACAAAACCACTTTGTCATCTTCAAATATGAAGGAACATGAAATAAAAAACATCATCAGTTTCTCAGTGTTGCACCCAGGCTGCAACGGGCTGTAAACCTCCTCTGCATTCTGCTAATGCTTCTCTAGATTTGGAAGCTATTCACCAAATCATAAAGATGAAGTATTATCTTGTGCTCTGCTCACTCTCTGCTCACTGTGGGCTTGTGGAGCCATAAAACTGAGAAATTGAGGATGTCATTGTCTTTCATAGGACAGTAACTTCTCCCATGCAGCTTTCATTGAGCAGTAAATGTATTGAAAATCTCCAAATTACAGGTATGTGGGTTCACAAATGTTTATGGGAAAACATTGCTGCATACACACACTCACATGATGTAATATGTGAGCGTTGGAATTTTTAAAAAGCCACCATGCTGTTGGATCTGAAGCTGGTTGTTCCTGTTGCAAATTTCCATGTTGGGGGGAAAATGAAACATTTGCAATTTATTAATTCTCCTTTCTCATATGACTATCCCATAGAGGACAAACCCTAGTCATCTTTCATACTCATATGCATATTTATTCTAAAGACAATAATAATAACATTTGGCTGGGAAGATTTAATCTACTCTTACATCATCCCCTCCATCTGTTTTGTATCTTCCTACTCCCAGAAAAGGGCTGATGGAGGCACTGCTGCAACCCTCCAGGTTTCCTTATTCGTCCCACTGCCCCTTGCACTGGCCCGGCATCGTTAGCTCACTGCAGGCCTAATTGGGCTGTGTCTAATAACTGTGGTCCCCAGGGTGTTCTTTAATGAATAGAGAATATAATTAATGCCACAGTGACGGATATTGGCTCAGGGCCCTCAGGCAGGACCTGCTCAGCATTCAGCTTCTCTACCAACTTATCTCCTTCTGTCTCTGCATCCACTCCGCTGAGTGACTGCGACATTAGCATTGCGTATTCACCCAAGTTTCACCCATTGGGCTCTGCTCCAGAGAGATTGCTCTTCCGAAAAGCTACAGATGGGTAAACCTCCATTTGAGATAGCTGATCGAGTGCAGCAGTGAAATTGCTTGGCATTACACTGATATTAATCCTATTGTAAACAATGCTGCAGTTGTCTGCCCCACTGCTCTGCTTGCTCTCCTTTTTTTCATTTTGCATTACTTACTGTGAATTTTAACCAAGTTTATATGTGGCTGTGGGTGGATGAGAGTGTGTGGTACTGATGCTGTGTCAGCGTATGTGTCAACGGGGCATCCAGGTGAATCCAACAAAAGACGGAGGAGTGAACAGCCCAGCTGCTCTGCCCCTCAGTGAGCACACCTACAGGCATCCATCTAGCTGTCCAGCATTCTGTCACGCTTCACAGGAAGGCACTGATGGATTCACCCTCGATCCTGCCCTTTTTTCCTCTCTCTCTATGTCTCCCTTCTCTGCCCTCCTGCCTCCATCTGTCTGCCATCTGCTCCATCCTTCTAACTTCTTCTTTGCTTTGGTGTTTCTTGGATACCCTTCTCCCATAACTTGCCACTTACGTTTGGGGCTCATTGGAACAAAAATTGGACTGTCAGGTATATTAAAAAAAACATTATTTCTGCAAAAAAGAACAATGAAATGCTTTGAAGTTATTTTCCAGTCAGTTTTTACAGTTCAAGTCATTCTGTAGATATTTTAAGTAAGGAAAACAAAAGATTGAAAACACTTGATAGCACACTACAGCCCCCTGGTGTTAGCTCACTGCAACTACACCTCCCAGGTATGACTGCAGTTTGACTGGCAGCAGGTCTTACCAGGCGTAGGTCCAGAGTAAGCTCTTAATGAGCCTCCTGTAGAGAACAAAATGAGAAAGGATAGGAGTAGAGGATAAGTAGTGTTGGAAAGGGAGAGAGAGAGAGGAAGAGAAAAACAAAGTTGGCAGGAGAGACAGCTGCAGTAAGTGGGTGGAAAAAAAGCGGAAGTTATAATGAGGTGTTGCTCTGTAGCTAGGTGTTAAGATGAACTAGTATGTAAGGTTTTGGAATGATTAGAAAGTGGAATAGCATCTACACATTGAGAGGCATGTTGCTAATGGCCATGGAAGAGATGGATGGACATATGAGTATGCAGATGCTCCTGTTTGGGTGTTTCTGTGTTTGTACATGTGATTAGGTCATGTTTGTTTGCAGCAGTTATTTTGTGTATACAGTTGCGGTTGCTGTGGCTTTGCTTCTCATTGACTGACAGGTCATTAATGAACATGGAATCCTACATATTTATCAGGCTGACAGAGCAAAGCCAAACCATTACATTAAACCATTAGCAGGAGGCTGGATTGACGACATGCATGGCTTCCATGCTTGTTGCCTGAAATGGCTGTAAATGGATTAAATTCAGTATGCAATCACCATGACAGACATAAAAGAAATGCTGCTTTACATTCAGAGGTTTTGCCTCCACACTCCTGTCTTTAAAAAATATTAATGGCTTTGTTTGAATAAAATAAAGATTGCCATTTTCTTTTTCCTCATGTGTGCCTGTGTGCCTGTGTGTGTGTGTGTGTGTGCGCGTGTGTGTGTGCATGTGTGTGTATGCATGTACACGACAGAGTAGTGATGCCATAAAAGCTTCCATTCAACATCTTAACATCATGGCACACTACACTCCACTGCACTGACCTTGGCTATAATTGCAGCAGGACCTTTTCTTTTATGCATTGGTCACTAGGATAGAGAAATTAAATGTCAAGCAAGCCAGAGGGGGAAGAAGCAAGATATTGCACTGTATCGGATTGGAAGATTGGAAGCTATCCAAAAAGTCCAACACTCAGTCCCACAGTGCCTCTCCTCATGAGAAATCCCCAGTCTGACCATGTGTATGTACACACACACACACACACACACACACACACACACACACACACACACACACACACACACACACACACACACACACACACATACACACACACACACACACACACACAAACACACACACACACACACAGATGTCAGGAACAGTGTAAGTCTCCTCTGAAAAAGATGCTGAAGGAAGTCTGTAGGAGTTTATTTAGAGGAAATAGAGAGAATACAAACACACACTCATTCCCATAGACACTGGGTAAGAGCACACATGGATCCAAGTCTTCATAACCTACTGTATGTACGTTCACTCACACAGAGACACACAAACACTTGTCACTAAGCGGTACAGAGGACAGGGGGATTGAGAGTATTCACATTTGGAGGGGAAATAGAGCATGTGGTGACAGCAGAGTGGTGGGAGCGTCCAGAGGGAGTCGGTGATGTGCAGCAGAGAGGAACAGCTTTGAGTCAAGGTTTCTGAGAGTCACAAAGGGAGGGACACAACACCAGACTTTCTAAAAGGTTTTTCAGATTCAGAAACTGTCTGAGACCATTTTGGATGGGCAGTATGACCGGCTCAAACATTTCTTTTCACCACTCAGCTGGAGTGTCCAGTGTTAAACACTAAAACTGTCAGTGAAACTGGCTCATCATTTAGCACTGGAGTGGGTGGCCCTGTCACCTCACAGTAAGAAGGTCCTGGGTTTGATTCCAAGACCTTTCTGTGTGAAGTTTGAATGTTCAACTGGTGTTTGCGTGGGTTCTCTCTGGGTACTCAGGTTTCCTCTCACCATCCAAAGACATGCACTTATAGATTAGCTAAAAAATAGCCCATAGGTGTGAATATGAGAGTGATTGGTTGTTCATCTCTATATGTCAGCCCTGTGATGAACTGGTGACATGTCCAGAGTGTACCCCGCCTTCACCCATAGGTAGCTGGGATAGACTCCAGAGACCCTGCAACCCTCTCGAGGATAAAGCGTTTCAGAAAATGACTGACTGACTGACATCTTAATGCTGTGTTTGAAATAAGTTCTGTACAGTATAATGGACTTTACTTTTATGCACATATTCAAGTTTTTGTAATTTCTTGAACTTGCAGTGAATATGTTTCACATCAACAGAACTGACCTCAGTCAATGTTTACACAATTTTTAATAGACGGCCAACATTTCACTCCATGCTGTGTATTGTTGCTTATCAGCAGTGACTGTATTTTAGTTTTCTGTCCCTGATAAGTTCAAACTAAACACCATATATCATCTTCAATGTTTTAAAAACACTTTCCCTTATCATCCCAGTATGTGATTTTTTTGTATGTCTTGCTATTAACTTTACCTGTCTCACCAGCTTTTAGTAGATTAATGCCAGTATTTTGTTCTTCATCAGGGCTTTGCCTCTTGAGATACATTTTTTCTGAAACCTAGAAATCAGAAATTGTTTTATAAATCCCAGAGGCAAAAATGTGAGCAACATCATTAGTTTCTTAAAGCCAGTGGGACTCTTGGGTTAGAGAGGTCTATTCCGTGATGAATCAGGGATTTCAAGAGACTGCATTTATTTTCCACAAATATTTAGTAGAGAATGAAGTAGCTTTCGGCTAAAAGGGAGTCATTCAAAAGCACACTGTAATAAATGTGATAATACTGCAAGTTTTAGTTTCAGACACAAACTTCCAACTACACATCTTACAGAGCTCATGTCTAACAGAAGCTGGCAGTTATAACCTTAACCAACATTACACCTTCGACACCTTTGAACCATCTCCTTTTTATGAGTTGGCATTACAGCAGAGTGCAGAGGATAACATTTTAACGAGGAAGCTAATGCTATTTATGTCTGTGGTTCTTCTTCTAACCTGAAATGTTCACAGAAATATAATCGCACTGTAAAAGTCAGGTGTGCTACAACTCACTGACTTCAGCTTGTAATCACAGAGGTAAGTGGAGGATATAATTTACACATAACAGCAGGCTCACTGTACACTTATAGTAAAAGACATTATGTGCTTTCTACTACTTTACAAATGATTTTACATTTGACTGAGCCTCATATACTAATAGTTTGAATTACATTTCTGAAACCATCTGAGCATATAATCCATTTTTTTTATATGACTGATAGAAATGTTCTTCAAACATTTCCATTTCTCCCCAGGTTTTTTAAGGTGTGGTTTTGATTCCTTCCATCCATAAAATAATTCTCTTATAGGTCTTTTTACCCACATAGTGTTCATCATGATTGGTCATTTCCTTCTGTTATTAGACAATTTTAATCATAAAATATCTTCTCAATTTTTGTGGATAATAGGAAAAATATACATAGACACAACATATAGATGTAACACAAGTAGCTGTCTCACCTTAAACAGAGGTTGCACCAGTTTCTTAGCTTATAACACTGAAATGTATTTTGGGGATACAGTATATTCATATAGAGTGGATAAAACTGCATTCTGAGATAAAAGAGTTTCCTTTTAGGGATATTGAACATTTTCTCACCATCTCTTTTGGGACTTGTGCAGCAGCTCCTTTACGTGTCAGTCATTTTGGCTCAGGTATGTTTCACAGATAAAGTTGCCTGTGAAACTGAGGCTCACAAACTGTATAGTTGGTGGTTCAATCCCTGGCTTGAATATGTCATTGGGTAAATAAAATACTTTGAGTAGCAGTGGCTTGGAAAAACAGCCCATTAAAGTGTAGACTTACTTTGGAATACTGCACAATTAAAAAAAACACAAAAATCTACAACAATGGTTTAATGCAAAATATGCCTGATTATTACTAAATGGGCTAAAAGACAAACATGTAACTGAGAAAGATAAATATGCAATATTTTTATGAGAGACAATTGAACATAGCTGGCTCTGATCTACAAAACTATTCATTTGTATAGCAGTAGATGAGGAAATGTCTCTGGCTGAGTCATAATTATTTTTGTCATGGAAGGGGCACGATCGGCACCCTACCAAATGAGAATACATAATCACAGAATGTGAGTCATAAATAATGCTATCTCTTTATAACTTTACTCCTTTAAGTCCAGCTCATTTACTTTTATGTGAATAAAGTAATCTACATGTAATACAAACTGCCGTACAGTCACAGTAACATATTCTAACCACGGTGTTTATCACACTTTACCTCATTTTAGCCATGATTACAACATAATCTCAAATTTGGCTGTAATGGCATCATCACAACATTTCATATGGATTCTGACAGTGCAGGTGGATTATTTATAATGACACAGCACATTTTAACATTATAACTCAGTGCCTCTAATGTCCTGAGTTAAACACCTGGCCCTGCAGTACAAGTGGAAGAGGAAGGCAGGAGAGTGAGGAGAATGAAGAGAGAGGAATAAAGGGAAGAACCGTGGATGAATGTCAGACAAAGTGGAGAAGTAGTGAGGAGATAACGCTGATACCTGCACAAATCAGCTCTGAGCTGATGCTGTGACACTCGAGGACTGTAGTCCTCGATGTATTCACACCAAATTAGCACACATTATCATAAGTCTTTCCTTTCTTCTATTTTGATGAATTCTGTCTATGTGGGATTCTTTCTGTCTCGTTTTTCTCATTTAATCTCTTTGTTCCTCCAGTCCAACAGCCTGAGCATCTCTGAATCCACAGAAATAGGTTCTCTGCAGACTGATGGCATTGGCGATTCGATGACATAGATGAAGAGATTAAATATAATGTATGTTACAGCTGCCTATCAGTTACATAGAAAGCTAATGAACTGTTGGAGGAAGAGTGTCTAAAGCTGTTACTGTGCTCTGAGTTGAATCACAGGTACTTATTGAGGTGAAGAAAATCCCAGTAGAGTAGAAAGGTGGGAGGGGTTCCTTCAGGCGCCTTCGGTTCTCCCAGTAAAATCCCGAGATTTTTTTTTTTCCATAGACAGTACATGACAGTGTGTCGCAGCAGTTTATACGATCAATATGGAAATGTCCTTGTGGAATCATAAATACAAAAGATTATCAACTGTGGTGAAAGTTATTTGGCTCTTTAATAAAAAGTTGAAAGCCTCTTTTTTAAAAAACTTTTGAGGTAGCAAGAAAAATCTACTCCCAGACTTAAAAAACACTGTTATGTTGGAATCAACAGTGTCTTAAAGAAATAATATTATTATGTAAGTAATCAGCATAAACATTATGTAATATTTTCTTCCAGCTAAATCATTAAATGTTGTCAGTTAATGTAAGTGGAAGAAAATGTAATTTGTTCCAACCAAACTATCCATCAACTCTCAACACTCCCTTTCAGAGGTTCCATGTGATTACAGTGCACCCCAGTGTATTTGTTAATTATTATGACAAAAGTATTGGGACACATTAAAGTCATATGTTTAATTGCTAACAGGGGATGGCAAATGATACAACACACTTTTATATTGTGATAGATGTTTTATTTTGTCTGTTGGGTTAATTTGTCGCAGTTTTTACTTTATTTGTTTTATTATTATTTTTTTTTAATTATACATGTTTTATTTGTTTTATCACAAGATTTTGGAAATATTTTCCACATTCTAAACATAAATAGTCATTTTAAACCACAAGTAACCATATGGTTTCTTCACCTCTCACTCAGAAAGACAATTAACTGTTAAATTCAATAGAAAAAAAATCACAATTATTGCCAACTATTAATGTGGATATTTTTGCAATGATAATATTTAAAATTAGAATGGAATGGGAAGTCCTACAAGCTGTCTGTGATGTGTCCAAAAAGATCTGTCAATATTCATTTATTCATTTATTTATTAATCTCCTGAACCCACTTTATCCTCACTAGGGTCGTGGGGGGTGCTGGAGCCTATCCCAGCTAATTATGGGCGAAGGTGGGGTACACTCTGGGTGAGTCACCAGTTCATTGCAGGGCTGACATATAGAGATGAACAACCAGTGACTCTCACATTCACACCTATGGGTCATTTAGATTAACCAATGAACCTATCAGTGCATGTCTTTGGATGGTGGGTTAGGGTAAGGGTTAGGATAAAGGTTAGGGGTTAGGGGTTAGGGGTTAGGGGTTAGGGGTTAGGGTTCCACCACCATCCAAAGGGTTGTCTTTGGATGGAGATGGAAGCCGGAGTACCCGGACAGAACCCATGCAAACACGGGGAGGACATGCAAACTCCACACAGAAAGGTCCCCTGACAGTTATCCACTGCACCACCATGTCAATATATTGTACATAATTAATACTACAGTCTTATGTTATCTTAGCTTATCTGGGGTTTAAGTCTTATACCCCAAGCAAATTACTTTTATTGCTTTGATATTTATGGGAGAATATAAACTCTAGTCATGGATTTTATAAATCTGCCATAAACCTCCTGCCTGTTGAAGAAGTTTGCCAAATGATAAAAATGCATACAGGGTGGGGAAGCAAAATTTACAATATTTTAAGGCAGGGATTGAAAGACAGTGTATGACCAATTAGTTTATTGAAAGTCATGAGAATTTATTTGCCACAAGAAAATTTCCATAATAGAAAATGTTTTTATTCTATGTGTCCTCCTTTCTCAATAACTGCCTTCACACGCTTCCTGAAACTTGTGCAAGTGTTCCTCAAATATTCGGGTGACAACTTCTCCCATTCTTCTTTAATAGTATCTTCCAGACTTTCTCGTAATAGTTTTGCTCATAGTCATTCTCTTCTTTCCATTATAAACAATCTTTATGGACACTCCAACTATTTTTGAAATCTCCTTTGGTGTGACGAGTGCATTCAGCAAATCACACACTCTTTGACATTTGCTTTCCTGATTACTCATATGGGCAAAAGTTTCTGAAAAGGTATGAATAATAGTGTTAGGTATGATTATGACATCAATATATGTTTGGTTTCAAAACAATTGACGTAGTGCCTGCTGAGAAAAAACAACTAAATGTTCATTGTAAATTTTGCTTCCCCACCCTGTATATACATAAATACATGGAAGTGTTTTGTGAATTTGCAAGTTAGTTGTATGTAAATGTTATTTCTGTGAGACAGGGTTAGTCACCAACCAACCACTGGTTCACCGCTAAGGTTTCTAGTTAACATAACAATCTGAAACTACAAACCAAATCAATTCACTTTGAATTTCTGGGTCGGTTTTTGACAAGTTCAGTAACTATGACAATGGTTGTGTTTTAATTTCCTTGTACTTTGATGCGTCGTAATGGAGGCCAGTTCTGGATATTGTCCAGAATAAAAAATAAAGCATTATTTTGCACCAAACAGAAGTAATTAAAAAGTGGTGTTCATAAAATATGCTGTCATATAGCAGGGGAATTCTGTGTTTTCATAGCTTAAAATTGATGTGTGGCCATGTGCAGCGAGGCGTGTGCGTATATTTACATAGGGAATAATAAATTGATTCAAATTCTTTGAATCAAGATAGATTTGAGCTTCATTATAGTCCAAACGCTATTTGTTTTTTGTTTTTATTTTACCTTGAGGTGTGTGTAGAAGTTTTTTTTTTTCCCAAATAGAAACAAATTCTTCATCAATCAAAGTCCTGAACGTCTGCAAGTGTTTAGTCAAGTATAAACTAAATTCACTTGCTAATGAAAAAAAAGTAAACAAATTAGATATTTGAACAAACATCTACTGTTATGTGCGTACTCTGTCTGGTTAAGATTCATACTTCTTTGTGTATTTATGAATGCCCAGTCTATATTCCATATGTCCTTATATTACTTACTGTGTATCACCACTGCTCTCTCAAACTCTCTCTCTCTCTTTACCCTGAAATCAATATCCATTTCAAGGCATAAAATGCAGACTGGGGGGGATTGAAGTACTCATTAAAATCAACGATGCCAGACTGCAGGGCACAGATGCAGAAAGATCTCCTGTCTTAGCCTTAACATTTAGAGATCAGACCAGATTTGAGCAAATACACATGCTCAGGTCTGCAAAGGACAATGTTCTTTCATTGAGAATTTCCCCCAAAAGGCCAACACTAAATACGTACTGTACATTTTTCTATCACAGACCCACAAACACACACCCACTCCTCCCAGCTACTCCGAGCAGGTAACAACGTCATGCTCCCGCTGCCTGGCAACGCCACTTCACTGGAGGACGAAAAGTGCTTCATTGTTTTTCTGCCATTCACAGCAGCTGTCTCAAGGTCTCTGCCTCTGAGGGAGAAGAGGACACCTTTTCTTTTTTTTCTCCCCCATTTTTTCGGTGTGCATCTGCTCTTGTGTGAATCTGTTTCCATGTGTGCATTTGAGACTAGATGGGGTGAGCTGACTGAAAATAGGTAGACCCTAGGGCACATCGAGGCATGCAAAGTATAGTCAAGATCTCCACTGAAGGGCACTCACATCTCATCTTACAATTCTGAGTATGTCAGTTCCTTTCAGTGAGTGTTAGAAAACAGAAAAATGGAAAGACAGATACATAGAGAAGGTACTGAAATCCAACTGGGAGAAAAAAAAAAAAGTACATCTTTATCACTATTTAAGTGTCCAATCACGTAATGCTACCTCAGTCATGTCCCATTCAGCTCTGGCTTGGCTGCAGATCAATAAAATGTCACCTATCACCAGAGGCATGGTCTCTCATACTAACCCTGAAGACAGTGTGTATTAAGCTTATACCACTCGCCATATTTGTCACTCCCTCTCCTTCACACGCGCAAAGTTTTTACCCCCACAGTTTTTGGTAGTTTCAAAGCAATGTCCTCACTCCTCACCTTGCTTCTGCTGTTTCCACTTAACTGCCTGAGGATGATGACCCTGTATTCTTACTGTAATGAGTGTCCTGTGAAATCTGATGAAGAGCCACTCAGAAATGAAGGGCTTACTCACATATATGCCTGTTTAATGCACACATACAAGATTCATGCATCCGGGAGGATGCACAGAGCTTAACAAAAGCATCAAAGTGGGATGAGGATATGGAGAAACGTTAGTACTTGAAACTATTGTGCTTTGAGGATAAGGAGAAGATAAAACGAGGTTCAGGGACATGAAATAAAAATGCCACTTCATTTTTAAACCTTTATTACAAGAGCACAGCCTGCCTTTGACTCTCAAGGCCTGTAACTTGCAGAGATGGTAGAATACACCTTATCTTCTTTCAGCACCCTGTCACTCTTTTGTGGTCATTTTAGTTGGCCTGAGAAAGAAACTGGTGTCCCTGATAATGGTACTCGCTGTCAGACACTTTCACCTCCATTTGAAGGAGCTGCATTAGTCCTTCTTAGGGACAGGAGAACATAGAAGAGAACAGCTCATGGTGCTCATACTCATCACTGTCTTATCACAGGGAGTGATAAGGCAATCAGTGTTGATTTATGATTGCAAGACATGGAGAGATTAGAGATTAGTGTTTATGATGAAACAGAGGTCAGAAACGCAATTTCTGAAGAAACTGGAGCCAAATTCTGATTTATGGTAAAGTGTTTTATCAGAGTGCAACAGGAAAACCAAACATAGTTGCAGTATTGTACAAAAACCATGCAAAATGAATGCCCACGTCTTGTTATTATCAAGGGACGACAGCCACAGCTAGAAATTGAAGTCACTACATGAGCCGAACATAATGGCATACCTACAGCTTGTACAAACTCCTGTTCATGTTGAAATACTATGATGATAAAAAAATATTTATTTTAAAGGCCAATTTGTCTTCCTCAGTGAGAGTTGAGGAAACTGGTCTGTTAAAATGGTTATACAGTATAAGGTCAGAATTTACATATATGTCAGAAATCTAGCGGTAGAACATTTAATACAGTCACAATGATGACAAAATGATTTTAAAAAATTTAACCCAAAAGACAAAATAGAATGTATTGCTATATTTATTGTACTGCAAAATTACAGTATCACATTTGTCATTACTATTGTTGTAGTTCAGCCCCCTATTACCAATCAATGCGTCACAATACTTTTGTCCATATAATGAATCTTTAAGTGTTAACTAATGGCCACTAGATGTTGGCTCTAAAAAGCATGTCTCTCAAAAACTTACTTTAAATTTCTCTCTCAAAATACTCTGACAATAATATTTCCAAGATTTCTTCAGGTCTCATTTGCTTTTATTTGAACTATCTAAAAAATATTCCTGGTGGTCTTTTTGTAAGCTTTTCCCTCCATTACTTAGAATTAACAGTTAATGGAACACTATGACGTCTGCCATGTTGGTCTTTTATTGACAGGTATGTTTGACAGCTTAATTAGTTTATTTATGTATTTTCTTCCTGTCTTCCTGGCAGACAGCTCTATTGGAGCTGTGGTTAAGAAGTTACAGGACTCACCAGACTGCTCTCACTCCTCACCTTGCTTCTGCTCTTTCCACTTCACTGCCTGATGATGATGACCCTGTATTCTTACTGTAATAAGTGTCCCATCAAATCTGTTGAAGAGCCACTCAACCATGTGGTTAAGGAGTCACAAGACGAACAAGACCATCACATAATTTTGTTAGGAAGGAGGAAGGTGGCACTCTTAGCACCACGATTTAATTTCCTAATTGAACCAGGGCTTTTCTGTGTGGAGTTTACATAGAGTTAGCATGTTGTCCCTGTGCAGTGTAGATTTTCTCCAGTCTGCCCCCCCCCCCCCCCCCCCCCCACACACACACACACACACTAAAAAACCCCTGAATATACTAGGCTAATGTGCCTGTCAGTGCCCTTGACCAAGGTACAGGCATAAATCTGGAGTTGGTCCCTGGGTGTCTTTAGTGGAAGCCCAGTGGGTTAACTGCAGATCTTAAAATTTCCTATGGGAGCAATAAAAGTAAATTGTACTTCACTGTTTCAGTGGCTAGTTTGTATTTTTACATGGCTGAGGCACTAACCCTGTGCATAACCTCCAACCTAGAAGGATAGGTTATCCAACAACATGTTTTTTGGGGGGACTATGCTCCCCTAGATCCATTCAGCAAAACCCTTGGTGGTGCTTGGAGCCACAGTGGACGGTCTTCAACATGTGAGAGGCTGGATGGGGTGACCACTTGCTGATGATTATTCAGTCTTATATTTCTCATCATGTGACGCTGGGTATGGAGAAACCAGTTTTGGACGCCATGATGTAAGTAGACCACCAGTAAAGGTATTACTCCTACGTTGACCCTAACCCCTTTCAAGCAGGCAGACTCACTCCAGTGATGAAGATGTTACCAAATCAAGCAAAAAGAGCAAGTACTTCACTGTCAGTAAGCAGTAAGCCACCTCAGCTCTATCTTTTTTTTTTTTTTTTTGTTTACAATCACTTCTGGCTCCAAAACTCAAGGTTGGCCAAAGCACAAACTCAAGACCCCATGTCCTCTATGTCTGTGGTTATTACTCTGAACCATCACTTTACAGCAAATCAGTGAAGATCTCTCTGTCTAACAGCTTTAATATGCTAATTTTAGTCTGGAAAAAAAATGATTGATTGCAGAACCCATGTGCAGCCACCTTATGTTGCAAAAAATATCTTCAGAAACATAACCACAGGACCTGTAAATAGTTACAGCACATTATGTAATGATTAAAGGTCATTGTTTTCACTCCTGCAGTTTGAGTTAACTGACTGAAGATTTCCACTAGGATGCTTTGACTTGTGCTCAGAGAAGTAATTACTGAACAGAGAAAGACAAACAAAAGCTTTAGCCCTTTTTCCCCACAACATCAGATATTGTTGTGACTGAAATTGCAGCCTCTTGGTAATTGTTTGCTTCATTTGAGTACAGCGCCTCTAAAACATGCTGCCAGGTTCATTAGATATACAGTATCAGTTAGGTGAGTGGCAGCTTTGGCTGTAAAGGGCTATTGTACAAAAAATAAGGGCTTGAACCACTAAAGGATTGTGTGGCTTTTGTGAGCACCTGCAAAAGGTGGAGGTGACTGCAAAAAGGACTGCCAAGCTGATAGCGCCAATGTTGCACCTTCATTTGCATAGATGTACATTAGGGAATATTCACACATTCGACACAATATCAATCCATTTCTATGTAAATAAGCCTCAGTGCAAAAACCGTTTAATTCACAAAAGACAAGTGCAAATTGCTACATGCAGTTCACCTGGTTTAATTACTGTCAGTTAAAAGGTGGTGTTGACTGCACACAAACTCACCTCTGACTTGGTGTCTCTCTTTGTATATCTCTGTATCGCCACAACTTCAAGTGTGTGAGGATTGAATGATATCAAATTAATCTTTAATGTCAGGCAAGAAGTGCTCAGCCAAATATTGGGGGAATGAGGTTGGTATGCAGGTGCTTCTATGAAACTGGCCCCTAAAAACCGGACATGGGGGCTAAAATTTCAAACCAGACATAGCCTTATGTTATGAAGCAAGTTTGGAAGCACTTTGGGTCTATTTTAAAAATAAATACTTACTGAGATAAAAGAAAAATAATTTTTCAGATCAAACTATTTTTTTTTTATATTATTTTACATAATATTTTATACAAAAATCTGCATGTAACATGGTGAAAAGGACACAAAAATTACACGCTACAATTTTTTTTTTTTTAATATCGCTTTATTCTCACACAGGTACATTTTGGGAATTGAAGTAATTATGCAAGGTAGAGTGTTTCACAAAATTCTCAATTTATACGTGTTTAACTGGGCAGGTTCTGCATGTAACACAAGTGGACATGATGGGTTACATACAAAACCTGGGATGAGACTGAGATTCATGAAAAACCCACATGTCTGGATTAGAAAAACCATTAGGATCAACACATTTAACACAGTGTCTTTATTTATAGCAGTATATAAGACCATTTCAAGCCATGTTTTCCAGATCAGAAACACTGACACCTAGGTACCTTTTCCTGTCCCAATTTTCCTATTTTTGGCCCCAATCTTTTATTAAAAATTCATTCATTTTGGGATGGCTCAGAGCAAGAGTATAATTTTTTTTGCATTTATCTGAGGTCATCATGAGGTACATCCTGGGGGGAAACACGTCTGAATTTCTCTTTTATTATTGGTCTAAAAAGCTGGCAAAGTGCCAGGTACTAAAATGAACTCAGCTTCATAGAAACACCAATGCATGATATGTGAGTTTTGGCCACTTAGTAAACAATGCTGATGATCATACTGCTTTACTATATATCCATATATTCTCATTATCCTGCATTCCCAGGGTATAACAGCTGCAGAACACACAACACTAACAATTAATGTCAGATCCTGATCATCTGCTGCTGCATAAATTCACAGAATAGAACATCAGTGCAAATGTTTCTGTGAAAACCCCTATATACTCAGTGATATAAAATCTTACTTTTTATTTTTTATCCTTTAAAGAGTCAGACATTAATCATATTTCAGATCTGCCTGAAAGACAATGACATAATTGGAGCCTGTTTTGAAGGACATTTCAGAGGATAGTGCTATAGATGTAAATGTGTAACAAATTACAGGTACAAACACAGCACAATTAGTGGATGTCTTTAAATAAATAATTAATGGTCCATTTAACTAAAAAGACACACTTTTATAGGAGACTACCTATGGAAGGAAATCCTTTCAAACACACTCATGTACCTTGGGAGATAAGGATCAAAGCTAAACAAAAACACCAAGAGACAGATGACAGTATTAAAACCTCCAGCAAAGGTCAACCTCTTATAATAAACATTTGTTTTACACTGATAGTCTGATGTTATAGTTTAGGCTAAAGGAAGTAATTAGTAGGAGTAACTAAACTCTCAACACCTGATTCCAATTAAATGTGAACACACATTGTTTAGCCTCAAATATTAGCATAGAGCTCTTTTTTTTCTCTTTTTTTTTATTATTAGTGATAGTTAACAAGACAATGTGGACAGAAAAACAACAACACATAAACAAAGGGAAACTCAAACAAATAAACATACAAACCAAAAACAACAACAATGACAGAGTATTGACAAACAACAACAACAATATCATATTACAAAGAAAAGATCATAAATGTAAATAGCAACTAAACCATATAGCTTGGTTAGGGGTGATAGGGAAAAGGGGAAGAGAGGGGTGTGAATGACAGTGAGAAAGAGAGAGGGGGGAGTGAGGGGGAAAATAATAATTGTTGTAATAATACAAAAATATTTAATAATACCAGTAGCCTAATTTGCTAGTATTATTGTGGCAGCGGTAGCGGCGGAGGCAGTCACAGTACAACTAGTTAAATAATTTAATATTTGTAACAATGTATTTGTATCAGTTACTATCTGTTTTGAGTTTATATGAATCAGTTTAAATTAAGATGGCTATGGGGGGGTGGGGGGGGGCAGCCCAGCATGCAGAGCCCGAAGAGGGGAGGACACCATCAACCCTCCACACAACCCCCAGCAGCACAACCACAGCCCAAGGACGACACCAGACATGGCCAGTCAAAGGGTATTCCTCCTACCCCCCTTTTTTTTTTTTTTTTTTGTTCTGTTTTGTTGTTGGTTGTAGACCTAGTCCACTCCACAGTTGGAGCACTCTCAGACCATTTAGGAGACAGTCTGTCCACTGTGGAGTGACCATTTTTAATTTTTCCTATACAAAAGATAGGGGTGGATGCCTTCGAGCCAGCTACCTCACACTGCCCAGGAGAGGCCGGGTCAGGAAAGCCCCCCCCCCCCAGGCCCCGCACTGCCCAGCTCCAGCCCCCCCCCGCCCTTCCGCAAATTCATTATTACCCAGACTTACTTACATATTAGCATAGAACTCTATTAGACTGCAGAGAAATTGGTGGCATTTTGTTCTTAGTAAAGGTGAACATAAAACAACGGTGTACCTAAAAAACACCAGATGGATGGATGAATGTTAAAACCAGAAAAAGCATAAGATCAAACTGAAGAAAAGGTTTAGAAAGATTTTACTGGGGGCTACTTAACACCTCAGGAAAGAAAGCACTTCAAACAAAAATAGTTTTAACCAAGGACCATCTTTTATTTGAAATATTCTGTTTTATGCATGTGTGTGTATGTGTGTGCGTGTGTGTGTGTGTGTGTGTGTGTGTGTGTGTGTGTGTGTGTGTGAAGACCAGACAATAAACCTGAACTCAAGTGAAAAGATGGATAATTTCTTCATCCTATAATGAAACGTAAAAGCTTTTCACTGATTTATGGAGGTTGTTAGAGGCAAAAGCAACTTTTTAGACTGCCATCAGAAAGTAATGTCCTGAATAATGATATATGCTCCTGGCTTTAAGTATGCATTCTGCAACAACTGAATTGAATAAATAGAGATGGAAATTAAAGCGTCTGCAGCACAGTTTCCCTTAGGACAAATCAGTAAATTAAGATTGGGTGGAACCATACAAAATAAAGAGAGCATGTCCCACTGTGGTTGGACAATATTTAGTTAAAAATGAATATAGATTAACATATTATGGTGTGATTCTGGATGTAAATCAGAGGTAACAATACAGCGGAAGTCTAATAGAGTGTATCAGAAGGTAATGGTAGCCTGTCATACCTCAGTGACTATAGACACACACACACACACACACACACACACACACACACACACACACACACACACACACACACACACACATACTGGGAATACACAATAGCAGCATTATTAAACACTAAAAGTACAGTAGTAAAAGTAGAACTACCTGAAAAAACAACCTGACACAGCAAAATAGCTGTTTACACTCATACACGTGAAAGAAACGAGCCATTCATCTGTTTTTATAGCTGCATATCCTTTAGGGGCAAAGAGATAACAGTATAAAATAAAACAGCATCTATTAAGTGTCCATTAAAAATATGTCCAATAAACAGTAATAGGCAATATGGGTGATAAAGACTTAAAATGCCTTTCCTCTGATGATTATAAAACACTGAGAACATCCATCATAGTCCAATTAGTCAGTTTCCTTAAAAGAGTCTGAGTGCTTCAGTGTCTGTCACCTTCGACGAACAGATGCCAGTTCATTTTCAAGTGTGAGAGTTAGAGAAGAGACTCCACTGTAAAGCTTGTCTTGGATTGGGTGATGAAGCCCCCAGGTGACCATTTCTTCTTGGAAGTCGACTCTGTGGGCCAAGCATCATTGAGTGATTGAATTTCCTTCTTCTTTTTCACCGTTCTCCTAAGTTGCTGCATTCTACTGTGCACTATGTACACAACAGTGAGTTGCAATGGTTTATATTTAAGTTGAAATTGAAGCTACAGAGGAGATAGCAAGAGAAGATGTACTTTTGGGAATAACAGCCAAACTTGAATTGTTTTCTTGAAACTTTTTCATCTTACTCCTTTGAGGCAAAGTGTTTGTCTCTTTGCCAAGGGGTTTTTGCGATCAAAGCCGTGTGTTCTTTTGTATGTCAGTGTTACTGCACCGATTTTCATGAAACTCAGTGGAAGGGTAAAGACAATCTGTTTTTTGCTTTCTTTTTTAACAGCTGCAAACAAACATTGACCTTTGGCCACCACAATCTAATTAGGACATCCATGGGTCCAAGCGAATATTTGTGCCAAATCAGGAAGAAAAAAGAAGAAAAAAAAATCCCTCAGATAAGTCCCAAGAAGTCACACTGACAGGGTGGACAGACTAAAGGTCACAGTGGCCTTGACCTTAGATCTTTGGCACCAAAATACTTTCATTTGATGTTTTAACATTTGTGCCAAAATTAAACTTAATGAGATCTGACAGATGGACACACTAGTGGGTTTTCCATTGGACATCTGTGCAAAACTTTACTGATATTTAGTAAATGTCGAAAAAACAGAAGTGTGTAATGTCGGTTTTCCATGAAATCACAAATGCAATGATTTGTTTATTTATTATTGTGAGATGACACAAGAAGTCATTCCATAAGTATTGTGTTTATTTACAGATATATTCATTATTATTATATATTACCCCTCTATCCTGTACGAAATTAAAAAATGATTTGGTTTCCTGGTATGTCCACACATACTGCGCCATATTTCTTTTAAAACTCTTCTTCTTTGCTTGTTGTAACATTTGTTAACATCTGTTTTTTTTCATTCACGTGATTGTAGCTGCAGAAAAAGGTCTTTCCATTGCAGTTTTGATATAATTGTGATATATCAATTTTGCTATACCTGAAAAACCACCTCTTGCTAGTGAAAAAACTTTAGTAAAAAAACAAGAGTTTGGGCAAAATTGGCATTTTTCCATTTGGCAAATTTTTACGCGCAAGTTATTTTTGCACAATTTGAGCGTCAATGGAAAAGCAACTACTGTCCTATAGAGATGCACTGTAGAGAAGTCTTGCTCAAGACTTAACCCCCATTTACCCAGTCAACTGACGATTTCTTCGCTTGGTTTGGGGAATTGAACCCGGTGATCCTTTGATCATAACCCTCTTCTCCACTCATTTAAGACATTGAATGGATTGAACCCATGATCTTTGGTTTAAAAGACCAAAATGCCACCGTGCCTTCATATCAATTGCCAGTTAGCTCTACTTTGATAACAGTTATACCAAAGATGAAGCATAAAGCTGCGTATGACTTTTGTCACCAATTTTTCATCAGATCTGTAAAACCCAAGTCATAGCCTAAGTATCACGAATCCGTAAGTCTTTCCATGATCATGATTCTGAATCTCTTCCCTCACAGTGAACAATTTTGAAGTGTACACCATCCAGGGCCGTTTCAAGATATCTGGGGGCCCTAGGCAAGAAAGTAAAGTGAGGCCCCTAATACATGAAGATATGGTGGTCGAATCACCGAAAAAGAAAAATAAAATCCAGATGCGATTTCCTGTTTTCTGGTACATTTAGTACTAATACTACTGATGATAAAAGGATAAACAAATAAAATTATTTAAATTATCATTATTATAATTATTACAATTATTATAATTATTATAATAATAATAATAATTTTTTTTTTTTTAGGCCTATTTATTATATAATAATATGCAATTAGTACTGATTGTGATAGATTTAATAATGATACGATTTTTTTTTCCTAGACTGTGATGTTATTAATTCCATGTAGCCTGATAAATACCTTCAGCTTGTGAGGAGGTGGCATTGTCACTATCAATTGGCGCTGACAGAAATTTAAGCCAAGCACCTAAAAAAGCAAAAAAAAAAAAAAAAAAAAAGGTGAGTAGGCTTACTTTTGTCCTTATTCTAGAAGTATATGATTAAAGTGCGGAGGATTTGATAGTAACTTTGCAGGAGAAGAACTTCACTTCCCATAATGCACCAAAATGTAACGTCAGACCTCATCGGCAAAACTACCTGAGCACATGGTGCAAAGTGTTGTGATGTGTTGATGGGCAAGTGTGGGAAATATAGATAATTACAGAGTTTAAAATGTAGGATTGTGATTACATGGTTCACAGACATGGTTCACAGACACCACCATTATTATTATTATTATTATTATTATTATTATTATTATTATTTTCTATGTTGTATTTGAATATTCTGAATATTTGACGATTTTGAAAAGTGTTGTAATTTCCTAATTATCTAATTGTTCCTGAACGCCTCATGTATAGTTTACGTGTGCCTCCTTGAACGTGAACAGAACTCAGTTCCGCAGTGAGGGCACAGAGCTGATGTGAGGGACTTGAACAAATGTTGGCTTGAAAATACAAACTTTTGCTGCAGTCCTACTCTAGTCCTCTTCTGTGCCTAAACCAGCTGACACACAAGGAACAGACGTATGGATGAGACGGACAAATGCAATGGAAAAGGGACATTTTTCTCCAAATGGGATGGACAGATCACCAACGGAAATTGCTAGCTAACCGAAAATGTCCACTGAACTGGATGGATTATTTGTCCAAACTGGATGGGATTCATAGGAGCAGACGATTTTGTTTGGAATAAAGTTGTGTGGGTGACCGCAGCAGGAGCAGACAACCGTCCAGAGTAAGTGAAAACACTTCAGTAGGCTTAGCTTTGGCTTTTCATGACTAAATACTTTTAATGCTGTCGTACTTCGGTCCACATCCAAATTATTTAGCTCAAAAGAAGTTTTGGAATGCTGTACAACAGTAGAAAAGGGCGATGGAGAAGTTGTGTTTGTTCTCTCCTTAAATTCTTCCAACAGAACACAGTTGTGTTGTGTGTATATGATTAGTTGTTGAACTGAATCCTCTCCCTCTCATGCTAACATCTATCTGTGTGTTTGGTAACTGATGTGAGGGCTTTTGTTCGCACACTTTTAAACATATCACACAGTTGTAGCCTATTTGGAGAAAACAATGGTTTACTTCATACTTACCGCTGTGGCGTTGGCGTTTTTCCTCTTCTTCTTTCTTTTTTGTCTTTTTTCAAACCCTGAAGGGTAGGAGCGCTTCATCATTGCTGTTCTTTCAAAATGGCCGCCGCCGTGCTCAGTGTGGACAGACCGTTTGTTCCACTGACAGCAAGTGGGGGGTGTGATGGGGGGTGTGTGAGGGTGGAGGTCACTTCTACATGACCCTCATAGCGTTTGTCATTGCATAGGGGGAATCCCTCTAGTTTAGGGGGGCCCAGTCACAAAACAGTACAGGAGAGGGTTAGCGCTGCCTCATTGTGGTGGTTTGTTTACAATGGATGGTTTTTAATAAGATGTACAGATAAATGACCATGCGGTCATTGGGGGCCCTCTTCAGGGAGGGGGCCCTAGGCAGCTGTCTACCTTGCCTATGTCATCCCGACGGCTCTGACCCCATCATAAATAATCCATTTGTTTACACACAGAGCCAGTTGGTCACTCGAGCATTTTCAGAAATTTGTCGGGATGTGCTTTGTGTGAAGTGTAGCTTCACGCAGCTGCAGTAGCAAGAGGCAATGAAGCCGTTTCTGTGTTTGTTGCTGCTGTGGCCGTAATTCGGCTGCGTGGAGCTCCATGACTGTAAGGCTATTGTATTCAAAAATTACTAATATCTCCCAAAATAATGGTCCGATCAACTAGCCGTTTTTGCTAGTCAGTTCTTGACCAAAAATACATAAGTATGCCAAACTGCAGCAGCCAGGTATTTCCAGATTTTGTGTGAATTCCTGGACACACACACACACACACACACACACACACACACACACACACATGCACACAGAGGCCACTTGGCTTTTAAAATATAGCTATGGTGTGTTATACAGTGATCAGTGATTGATTTCAGAAAATGACAATTCAGCTTACACAAAAAAAATCAATCAAATGGCTTGGAGTGCACAACAACATCTGTGCAGCGTTCATGCTTATCAAATTCCTATTAAATCACTGCCAAAACAGATTTGTAATCTGTTTAATGTCTCAAGTATGATGGTTGGTCATAAAATAAATATTTGTTCACTAAAATGCAATCTACCCTTTACCTTCATAAAGAGTACAGTAATTAATTAAGGTTCAGCCAATGTCAGAGAGGTGTTAACAACAACAGTATAATACTTTGGAAACCTTTAGCTGGTAAAGCAATTATACAGGATCATACTGTTAGGGTTCATTTGCAACTGTGTCAGCCAGACTGAGACAGAGCAATAGGGATATAATTGGTTTTCATTCCACTGACAGCTATGGCTTTGTGAAAATGCTTGGTTTAAAATGCAACAGTGAGCTGTGTATCTTCATAACGCTGTCCACAGTTTGCTTTCAATTTCCTACCAAGGTGCTCTAGTGTTGGAGAAACAAATGGCTGCATGAAGGCAAATGTGCACTGTATTAGCAGAAGTGTATACTCACAGTAACAATATCTCTAAAATGTTTAGGTGTGCAATTATTCAAGTAATTCAGTTGAGTGTTGTATTTAAAGCCCATGTGCAGCTGTATTTTGTACGGTAGGGGTGAATGTGAGTGTGCGTTTCTGTGTTTTGGTGTCTGTGTCTGCATATATTGCATATCTGCTCCAAAAAATACTCAGCGCTTCAGGCTAAAAGATGACAGATGCTAAGAGTGTGAATGTGAAGCTAGACTCTATCTGTGGGTAAGTCCAACACTGAAATAAGACAAGGGAGTGGATTTTTTTTTTTTTTTTACTGTCACTGAGTCACTCTCCATGTGGGAGACTCTGTCCCTCTGTAAAGGGCTGTCTGAGAAAAACTTTCCACTACCAAAGGCACCAGACAGAAGTATAGTTCTCCTTTGTGAATTCTTAGATAGCGCTCCTGTTACATGGTAATGTAGTTTGACTTCCACTCATCAGCTGCCTGGCTCACTGCAGCACAAGCAACTTAAAACCGTGTTCAGACTGACAACAGCACTGTCAAAGGGGGAAAAAGAACCCACCACATCCTCATTCATTACAATGAGGCCACTGCACTGACATAGCAAAAGTTGAACAAAAGTTCAGCTCTTGCTATTGGCTAAACACAAAGTCTGAATAAAAAATTAAAATTAAATTCAAGCACATCTTTCTGGTAGATTAATTATGCAATCCACCCTGGTTAATAATCTCCAAATTGCTACTCACATCTCCAGTTGTTCAGGGAATCAAGCAGGTCTGATGTAGTACTCATTAACAGAATTAATTGAGCAGTCACATTGTAGGGAAACACACAAAGAGTGATGACACATTCCTGAATAGCCACCTGCTGTCATATATATTAACTAAATGAATAATAGTGATAGAAAAAAAGTAACAATGGGAAACAATTTTTCCTAACAAATTGAAAGAAATAACTTAAATTGACATTTTTCGTCAATGCAAAAATCACTGCAGCTCTGGGCAGTCAAAAATAATGTATAGGTGCAAAACACATTATTTTACAATGATGAGTTATTAAAATAAAACATAATCTTATTTTTTCCACAATAAGATAATAATAAAAGGATCATAATAAACCAATATGGAAATGAGTGAATTTAGTGAAATAAAAGAGCAAATCAACCTACAAATGTAGGTTATTAAGAAAACATTTCATATTTTCTCAATATTGAAGTTATCTTGAAATGTGAACAGCAAACCAATTCAGCCTCATGCGGTGTCATTTTCTGTTATTAAATACAACTGTTCCTGGTCTGAGGAAAGCATTAAGGTACATGATCTTAAAATCATAACCAGCTGAGACTGGAGGACTAGTATCATTTGTGGTGGTATTATGGGCTCTCCACTACATAGTCCAATCCTTATTATCAGTCTGTGCTGCACTTGTATAATCAGAAACTGTTTTCTTCTTTCATTTGATTTTATCCAGGCAAAGAGACATTTTCACATTAATTCATCTTGTGCAACCAGTAATAAAGGTAATTCCTCTGCAGCCCTGTTTATCTGTCACCATAGTGTATTTGGATGGGATTAAATAAACAATTACACATTGTTGTTGTATGAAGGTGTGTACAATAACTAGTTGCTTTATAAACATTCATATTGAATATTAAAGGAGCTGTATATAAGAAATATATTCCAAGTAATCATAAAATGGCCCTGATATGTTACCAGACATTAAAGGTGCGGAGACTTGTAACCAATTTTTCATCAAATCTGTAAAACCCCAGTCATAGCCTGAGTATCACAAATCCGTAAGTCTTTCTGTGATTACTCACCTGAATCTTTTTCCTCACGGTGAACAATTTCAAAGTGTACTCCATCATAAACAAACCATTTGTTTACAAACAGAGCTGGTAGGTGACTTGGGCATCTTTGGAATTTAGTTTCCATGTCATGTTTGCTGCAGCCATATGATATCATATGGTTGTACTGCCGCTGCCAGGCGGCTGCGCGAACCTTCGCTTCCCACAATGCATGTCGTGACTAAATTCCAAAGATGTCTGAGTCACCTACTGGCTCTGTTTGTAAACAAATGGTTTGTTTATGGTGAAGTACACTTCGAAATTGTTCACCATGAGGGAAGAGATTCCGGTGAGTAATCACAGAAAGACTTACGGATTTGTGATACTTAGGCTATGACTGGGGTTTCATAGATCTGATGAAAAATTGGTGACGCAAGTCTCCCACAGCTTTAAGGAATCATGTTCATTTCAAATACTGATATCACTGACAGTAGTAGTCCAGCCATAATATTCACATTTGAAAAGTTAAATGGTAGCCCACAAGTAATGTTTATGTTGTCATTTTGTGTTTTGGTCTGATGCTCCACCCATCACCTATCTCCCAATCATGAAGTCAGTAGCATGTCAGCTCTCAGTGAGCTGCAGCTAGGAACATTTCTGATCACAAATGTCTGACGTTACTAAACCTAAAAGGCCTTGTTATGATTCCCAAACTGGGGCGCTGTTAAAGGGGGGGTAAACAGGACAAATTCATGGGGCCCAGCATTCCTGGGGCGTCCATACAGCAGTGGAGTGGGCCCGGAGAGATAGCGGAATAGTAAAGCGTCTTCAGTTTCACTTTCACTTTGCACTGCTCCGACAATCATGGACTGTCTCTCCTGTAGAATTTGGCAGACTACTCACACGGAACAGTGAAGAAAAAGTTGACCAATATGACCATTGCTAACGTTAATTATTTTTCAGTAGTCTCTATCTTTAATTACTTCGGAAACCATCACACATGAAGCATAGACATAATTAACAGACGAGCTTTCAGTGTAGGACTCATGGTAGCTCCTTGTAGTAGACACTCATGCTGGATCTGGCAACCTCTAGTCTGGGATGGAGGGGATACCACGCTCTACAGTATTTTGAAAGTGATTGCAGTACCAGTTTTGGCCACAAACCTACACACGGCTCCTTTAACTAAAGCAAACAGTAATTTAATTTTGTATAATGAAATGTTTTCCTTCATAATTTCTCATCATTGACAAGTAAGGAAATCATACATGGATTATGATCATACTATGCCTTACTAAATTTATGTGTTATATGTACCAGTGCCACAAGAACAGTCATTCAGTCTGGATACTACTTAATAAATATGCCCTATTCATATGCAAGAAAACATAAAATTAATAAGCTCATATAACTTGACATTGAGGTCTTCTGACTCAGAACATGTTCCCCATTCTGCAGTAAGTCCTAATGTTATTCTGACGTTGCCTTTTACTCTTCATAATAGCAGAAATGAGGTACAACTGTAGTAGTTATTGAATATACAAAGGTAACACATTAACAAGTGCTTTCTAATAACTAATAAAGAACCAACATGCTGCTAATATGATAAGTGTAAGCAATTCCCTGGCCATGCACTGCAGTGATGGAAATCCTCATAATAGACTGATTAATGTATTGCTAGACTATTATGGTCCTGGTTATGTGTAAAGTCCATGAGCTGAGCTGGTTCTCATCTGAGGATCCACTGGCTGTGCAGATTGATTCTGTGCTTCCTTATATACAACTTCTGCGTATGAACACAGACAGTTTGAATTCTTGTCGACATTCAGAATGAAATGGCACGCAGGGAGCATGGGTATTGAGGTTTTAGGTTACAATTTACCTTATCGATTAATCGTCTTTTTCTCTGAATGTCAGTGTCATCTACCCGTCTCCTTACCCGCTCTCTCTCTAATCGTTTTCCTCGCTGTCTTCCAGCAATATTTCAAACAAAAGACTGTGTACTCCATGTGATTCTCTTTACTTCAGTCCCAGGATTAGTGCTCACAAGAGAAAAATGTACTGCATTTAATCGACATATAGCTCATGCAAGAAATTGAAGTTGTTTCTTTTACTGTGTATACATTTTATTCTGAGGACTAAAGACACAGTACTAAATGTTTATCCACCCACACCTTCTTTCATGATAACCTGATAAGCAGCAAGTGGCCTGTGGCATTTTCCTACTGACTCTGAAAGACAGGGGGCAGGCTTAAGTGCACAATTAAAGCCGAGCTTTTGGAAGAAATGTACAACATTTGGAATGGGAGGGAGATGTATTCAAATGTCAGAGAGAGAAAGCACTGCTCAGGTTGTTAAGCACTGCCCACTCACTGGCTGAGAGAGAAGACCATCAATTCTCTCCGTCCAATTAAGCAGGACTTTAAATCCATCAGCACACTTGAATCTGCCAGGATGCCTCTGTACACTGAACGTGCCTCAAATACATTATATGTAATGGTTCCATTTGAACAGGCAAAGATATTCAAACATAGTAAAATGCATTTATAGGTACAGCAGTCAGGGAAATATAACACTACCATATATTCTGCCACACTCCCTGCAACTTCATAGTGATGGCGCTGTTTTATGCTGTAAATAGAAAACACTTAACAATGCCAATATTCTGCACTGCATCCTTGCTGACATTTACAAGCGGTTCAGTTTTAGGGAGTTTATCTAGGCGTACAAAACACCAAGAGTCAGCATGTTTGCATAATGAATTACTTTGCATTTCAAATTCCATTTGAAAAGCAAACATTTCATTTAGACAAGACACCCTGAGGCTATTGATCATAAAATATTACAGAAGCAATTCATGAGTATTATAGTAAATCTGTGTCCTGATTTCAAGGTGTTTTAATGCTCTGCAGCACATGGTGTTGTCTAACAATACAGTAACATTTCAGTGCTGTTCTGCTCGTTTCAGCAGTGAGTATATGCATAATTAAGCCACTGCGCACCAACATTATGAGAATGTATTCACTGTCACTTGGGAGTTTAAAAAGTGGTAAGTAGAGAGTTTGCTTTGTTGCCCCTGATGGTTAAAAAGGCATGTCTTGGCACATGCACTATTTCCTCCATGAGACCTATCAAAGGAATAAAGTGTAAATGACACCTCTGCATAGTAATGTAATGCAATTAGTCTGCTGGATTGCCTGATCCCTCTTGGGAGGGATAAACCAGGACAAGCTCCTTTTGTCCGCCAGCCTACTTGGTTAAATATTGATGCCCTCAGAGTTGTCTCAGACCATTGTTTTGGCTGACTGTAATGCCTCTATAGTCAGGTTACACCGTTGCGGCTGGAGCTTTGTAAACAGGCTATCCCTGGTGTGTCGGCTAACTCATGTTGCGGTGTCAGTCAGTCTAATCATATACTGTGGGCTTTCTGTTCTCCATCATGCTGAGCCAACAGCTGACAGAGCCTGTTGTTTGATTGCTGAGGGTTTAATGCATCTGTCAATCACAAAACCTGTAGGTGTGTGCATGTGAAAGTCAAGCCATCTAGTTTTCTGTCTTGAATTTCATCAGCCTTTAACCTGTGTCTAGAAAAGAATGGTTTTCAAATTTTCTGGCAGTGTGCAGTATTCTGGGCACCAAAATAAGGTTGGAAACTACTTTTTAAGAGATTGATTGAACCATTAGCTCAAAGAAACCAGTTGTTTCAAAAGTGCTGCCCATCTGGCAAACTACCCATGGAATTGTCTGCATTCTGTAGATGTCAAGATGTCATTTGTCTGAGCACAAGAAATGAAGAAGTGAACAAAGGTTAGCATCTTTAAATCTTAACTTTCCAGTTTGGTGTTTCTAGAGGGAGTTTTTTCCTCCAAGTGGCCATTTTCTTAAGTTTCAATTGATGAAACATCATTTACCCCATCATTACAGTTCAGGCAAGCTGAAAAGAAACATACTGTGTGACTGCAGTGAACTTCTTCAACTTGCAACAGAATAGCACTCAAGAAGTAACAGCGAGTGGTCGATGATTTCCTGTGGGGTTCTTGTAAAAAAACTCAGTTTCTCCCCAGTGTGGCCTTTTGTTCTGTGAATCTGGAGGGGAGTGAATAAAGCTTGTTCACTTTGAATGATGAGGTCATTAGTGGAGATAATAGGACTTTGCTGCATAACGATCTTAAAACTGGGATAACACATCACATTTTAAAAAGCTGATCTGCACAATCATAAGTCACATGCCTCATTTTCCTGGTCAGAGCTCTCCCATCACCACTGCAATTTTCATACCGGGACTAAATTTAACACTCCCACCACGACACCCGTCTGAGCTCCACAATCTATGACAGGGTGAATAATCTCTGCTCCCTGACGAAACATCTGACACTCAAATTATTTCTGCATTGAGATAATGGCAAGGTTGGTCATGCATACTGCAAGCTGTAATGTGTCAATGGAAATGGCTTTCTACTATCTCTCTCAGTGTGTGCGTGTGTGTGGTGGAGGGTAGAGAAAAGGTGGAGTGAATAGTTCAGTGGTTCCTTTGTGTGCAAAAGGAAAGGTGTGGTAGAAGAAATCATCATGAAATAAGACACACATGAAAGCGACAGGGTCACTCTTCATGAGAGACGTGACTTACTTGAATAAATATGCAGCAGAGCTGTGGTGTTATGTGATGTGCAGAAAGGAAACATGTTCTGTAGGTGTTTGCACATTCTCCTCAGAGCACACATGCTTTAAAATATTCAGTATTCTCCACTGTAACATTTTATTGCAAAGCTTGAGTTGACCAGCGCTGAGCAACACAGTAATATCCTGTTGAGCAGACTGTTTTTTTTTTTTTATATTTTTTTTTCTTAAATTTGGAGCTATTATCTCCAACATTATCTCTGCACACAACAGAATAGAAAATAAATTGTTTGTTATATTCACTGAACAGTGCAGTGTCTCTGCTAGTTGGCCAGACAATGCAATTGACTGCTCCTAAACCTGCAATGTTTGAAAACTCATTTTATTATATAATTACAATAAGATTTGTGACCTTTTGAAGTCTTGGTAATTTGTGCTGAACTTTTAAACAGGACAGAATCAAGCTATCTGCTTTTATCTTGGGTTAAACTAAGCTGATTTCTTTTGTATTTAAATAACAACTTTAAGTTCAACAATGCATCCACTAACCTTTTATCAGCACCTTCTCCGTTGTAACCACCTACATTAATGTTAGTTGAAATTGTTGAAAAATGTGATTTATATGAGCTGCAGACAAAATGAAAAAAAAACAACAAAACTTCCTAAAGAGATTCACTAATTGTTACGCCCCAGCCTAGGGGTTTACCAGGGCGAACATAATATGCTCTACTTTGTCCCCTCCCAGCTCCCAAGCACACACGTCAGTCAAAAGCTAAAGTTCACAAGATTTATTTTTTACAACTAAAGAAGGGTTAGGGGAGGGCGCGGCTAAAACGACAAACAAAACGTCTTCCACGAGGTTCAAACTAAATTACCTAACCAAAATAAATGCAAGAAATAAAATACAGAAAACTAACCTAAACTCCCTAACCAAAAAACAGGAAAAAAGGTAAAAACAGAAGAGCCGACCTCCCCTACCAAAAAAGGATCGAATTTACAAAAGATTCTATTTACAGCTATATACAATCTTGACTAAACACACGAACACACGAAGACTGACGGTCACACACACAGGAACACGGTTGGAAGCTGGCAGGAGGCAAGAGAGAGAGCGAACTGGAGATCCAGGGCCATTTTTAAAGGGGCCGGGAAATCACACCCCACCAATCAGCTTCCTGCAAAACAGACAGACACAAGACAACACAGCACACCTACAGGACTGGGGGGAGAACACACACACACTAAACAGAAAACATATATACATGTACACAAAAATAGGCAAATTACGACCCAGAGTCATAACATAAAGCATATAACAAATGCATAACTACATCGATATACAGCATTAGGTGCTTTTAAAATGTGATTTCATTTGCTTTGTAATATATCAAAAATAGTGTTAACACATCACACACTCAAACACAAACTCACACCTTTTACTTGACACCTCATTAGTTTATAACAGAATGATTATCAAGTTAATTTAAACTCAATTAAAAGTATTACTGTTATCTTATGGTAACATGCTACTGATATTACATTGAATAGATAAGTGTGGGAATTTACAATGCTGTTAGGGGGGAAGAGGAGATTTTATCATCTTATTACATTTTACATCTCACATTTTCTTTTGAATCATGAGCCACAAGAAAAAAAAATGAAGCAGTGCCAGTGCAATAAAAATATGAATGAAAATGTATCATGACTGAATGTTCAAAAGTACCCACTCATTGTGTTTATTATTGTTAAAAAAAACAAAAAAACAAAACAAAAAAAACCCTCAATGTGGTCATGAGGTCACAATCAGTCTGAGGGATTTTAACAATAATGATGACTCTGCAGATTATACCGGTCATTAGACAGCTGCTTAAAGAAGTCAAGAAAACAAGAAGACAAAATCATTGATTGAAATTCTAATACTTATTCTCTCCGTACAAATGATCATATGTTGCTTTCTGGTATCATTCGCCTGTACAGAAATGGGTCAAAGGGCTTTTGTTTACTCTGCACCTCATGCACGGAATCAGCTACAGAAAGACTGGAAACTAACTGAGTTAATTTCTTTGAGCACTTTTAAGTCCAAACGAAGAGTTCTGGAGGCGTACTCCATAACTTGCACATTTTTTTCTTAATCTGCTTGGAAATGTTGTTTTTACTAACTGTTTATTGTTGAACGTGTCTGTTATATGGGTTTTAACTGTGTAATCTTCTAACTGTGTGGTGTATTTGTTGCTGCCTATCTTGGCCCGGACTAAGAGGTTCTTAATCTCAATGGGATATTTCCTGGTTAAATAAAGGTTAAATTAAAAAAAAAACAAAAAACATTATTGCTATTCCCTAGAGCAACATTATTCACACTGATGATTCTTATAGAAAATGCAACAGGTCACACACTCTGTCATCTTTCTCTTTCTTTTGTCTACTTCTCTTTTTTCTCTTCTGGCCTATCTCAGTGACACCAAGTGCTGGTGTTCTGAAGTGTAAATGGGAAGGGTGTTATTTTTATGCTGAGCACAGACCCATCCTGTTGTAGATGAGATGTGAGATTTCTGCCTGCCAATTACTTCAGACCGCCGGGAGGTCAAGCATAGCAGCTGGGATTCACCAGCTCAGCCAGCTCTGTGCTGTTGACCCCTGGGACTGTCAGAGGACTTAGCTGAGCCTTAGACCTGAGGAGAAAGGCTGTGAATTGCTGGACTGTGGTCTTGTTCACATTAGACCTCATGTAAATGCAGAATGTGGACGTGACGTATGCATATGAGAAATGTGAGTTTAGAAATATAGATACATGCATTTATTATTTTTGCTCTCATCAGTAACCAAAAAGGAAAATTGCTGTCAATCATGAAGGTCTAAAAATGTTAGTAAATGATGTATCAGTGCATTTCAAGCAAATACGGGCCTCATAAATGGTCTCAGAGAAACATTTGCAATGTCACATGCATAGTCTAACTTGTCACACAACACCAGTTTACTTCCTAGTTGCATCGTGGGATAGGTTGACTGCATCAAAACTCATAAACAAAAGGATTGTAAAGATTGTTAACATTAAACAGTACACAAATTTGCACACATTGTCTTTAAGATGTGTAATATTGATATATGTATAGGCCACACACACATCCACACTAGGATTTTAGCAAGGTTTCAGAAATAATCTGTGAGCATTGAACTGAAACCTGACATCACATAACCAGATGGGGCTGATAATACCACTAGACATGGGAATTATTGCAAATAACTTGAATAACAGCTCACCAATATAGTCAGAAATAGCAAGATTAATGCAGAACAACAGCTGCTAGCAGAGGCAACAAGGATAGAAACACCTGTTAATCAGTATTGATGTAAAATTCATAGCTGTTGGACTACGCTGACATCTTGTTTTCTCCCAGAAAGGGTCACATGACAGGGACATGGGGCAGAGGGCAAGGGTTAATCAGGAATGGATCCATAATACTCGTAAGACTTAAACTGACAGTGAGCTGTGTGCACCATCATTTTCAGAGGTCTCTCTTTTTGCTCGTCAATATTACCACATAAGTCTGGAGTTCTGAAAAATAAAACAATGTCAGCATCAACTTCAAAAGTCTATGTCTTAGTTTGGATAAGATACCTGAGCCAAGTAGATGCTAGGATAAATCACGAAAGAAACATACACGAACAAAATTATATACTGTATGTTTGAATACGTATGCACATACTTATATACATACACAAATACATGTATACACATACATGTACACATATTCATGTGCATATACACATATACATATACATATACATATACATATACATATACAGGGGTTGTTCTACCCTCTACTATTCTGTTCTTTCTTTTAGTTTCACTTTAAGTTTTGGACATGGTCAAATCCAACATATCCACTCAAGACAAGACATCCAACGTCTTTAAATATTTAAGAAGAAATGCAACATATAGCACTTTTATAGTTCCCAACAGAACACAGATTTCAACACAAACTTCACTTAGGTGCACAAGTTTAACCACATATTAGATAAAGTCTTTCTTATCTCGACAGTTGTTAATGGTAATGGTGTGGTGCCCCAGCTCCCTCTACTGATCAGCCATCAAGTCAAAACCAAGAGCTTTAGTGTTATAGTAGAATATACTCTGAAAATGTGTATCAGTTGAACAGTTGAAGCTTTAAACTTTAAATCGGAACTTTACTTTTGCGCACTTTAGAAATGGTAAATTATTGCTATTTATGCGTAACTATTTTAAGGGGGGGGGGGGGGGTATTTTGTTTTATAATTTTTTAACTTAAATGCTGCTGACAGCTGGGACCTGAATACAGTGTTCGGTTTCTGTGTATTCTATATACTGGAATGACAAATACATTTTGGATCTTGAATCTTGAATCTGGATCAGCCACATTACATTCCAAAGATGCAGTTGGGAAGTGTATTAACCAGAATATCAAAAGACTCATGCAATATTCAGAACACTAAAGACAAGACAGCAGGGATGAATATTGGGTTTATTGTGATACTGCTGACTTTCAGTCAAAAGGGTATGTCTATACTCTTTTCATTAAAGTGAGAAGGTCAGTTTACTACTGGAGATGAGGTGGGGGAAGAGTCCAGGTCAAAGCCAGACGGGGGCCTGTGAAGGTGAGAGTCAAGTGCCCTGCCGTGGCAAAACGAAAGCTCAGGCTTTGTAAAAGGTTGAGGCATACCCTTGGATTCAACCCTAGATGTATAGTGTTCACTCTCTGATTACACTGCTTCCTTTTAGTGGCCTAAGGGCATATTCGCACCAGTCATGTCAGCAGAACATCCAGCTCACTGTGCAGCATTTATTTCTGTACTTTAGTTCATTTTGACAAATGAGAACAATGCCATTTGATGTTGTGCACAGAATAAATTTCTGCCTGCCTAAAAATGTGGCACTTATTCTTCCTCCAAGGAAACTACAGTGCAATTTTATAGGAATGCATTAAAACTGCTTAAAACTGCAATATGCAGTGTGAAGAAATTTACATGCATTAGTCACTTTTCAATTTCCAGTGTGTGAACAGATCACAAACTGAGCAGCATCAACTTTTTCCATGAAAACAGCTTGTAGACTTTCATGTAGACGGGTTGGATTTTTAATGAAAATTCTTATGCTTGTGCCAGAGTTCCTCAGTACCTCCATTAAGAAGCACATAAGCATGTGTAAAGGTTATATATTGCATCTTTAAATATTATGGTTAGAAGATTATATGTGGTCATTGGTTAGTTCTTAGATGACCAGATAAATAAAACATGATTTGTGCAATCATTTGCCCTAAAATGACACAAATGAGAGTCTCCTTTGTCTGAATACTACCTTGGGAGCTATGGTTGAGCAGTAATCATGTTCAGTGCATGAAGTGTAACCAATAACAAAAAGGTGAACAGTATCTAGCTTAGTAGCAAGCCAGCAGACCTGGTTTATCACTCCCATTCATCTTGTCAAACCACTGGTCATACTGGGCTGTATGATAGATGATGTGACAGACACACAACAGGACTTACATCCTTCCATTAATCACCAGGCTGGTATTTACACACCAGGAGAGGCGTTAACAAAGGGAGGAAGGGAACTGTGAGTTATTTAACGAGAGCATTTCAGAGTACTATTTTGTCTCTAAATGTGGCTCTCATGTGTATGTCGATGAATGTTAATTTGTAATTATTGAGTATTGCGGAGAGCATGGAGAGGCACACCTGCTCCATTTTGTGGAAAACATACAGTTGCATGCACAATCTAACACACACACCATCTGCTTCTGCCACTTGTGAAATCCCACTACAGACCACAGGACCACTGGGAAATATAAATCTAAAGACAAAAAGTCTTGATATCTGCTCTACACATAGTACCAGTAAACCTCACAGCTCCCCACATCAATCATTAAGTTGTCACTGAGTGTCAAGCATATCTTAGTATGAATAAGATCACCCCTTCACTGATATGGCATATCAATTACTAGACATCTGTTATTATTTATTAAATAAAGCTGACTTTGACAAGAGTATAAGCTACAATGATCTACATTTTGTCAGTGATGTTTCATTTTGGTAGGCAAACAGCAACTGTCTTTTAGGATTTTATCAATTGATTCAAATATTTCCTGTGACCTCGAGGGCAGATTAACATAAATGTCAGTGTGTGAATGTCACAGTGTACGTGACTTTGTTTACACTTGTATTTCATTGGTCTGCGTGTAGCTTTCTGAATACAGGCTCAGAACAAAATACTTTGTAGAGAATAGGAAGCAGTGGCGGCAGCTCGTCTTTCAGAGAGGGGAAGCCCATTGTCGGCTTACATAAAAAAAAAAAAAAGGTCAAGTTATTTAAACATAAATTCGGCCCTCCGTTCCTTTTTAAGAAAATGGTCAGTGACCTTACCTTACAAGTAAACAAGAAATGCTAAAATTATGTTAAATTGAAACACAGGAAGTACAATGAGTGTGTCGTATTTACAGTGCAAGAAAGGAACAAGTAATTTCGTAGTGGTTTCTCTTCCGATTTCACAAGCAGAATGCACGATGGTATTAAACTGAACTCTGTCAAGTGAAGGAGTAGATCTCAAAATAGCTGTCAATCAAATGGGATTCAGCCTTTGACTGATCCTCCAATCAGCACATGGAAGCCCAGCGTCCAGCCCGGCCGAGGTCCACCCACAGCTCCATTCACCCCTAGAGACGCCGGGAGTCCGGGGCTGTGACAACATTGTGGCATTTATCCAATTACCGTCCAGTTTTGAGGCAATGAAAAAAACGGTTCCACTCAGTCCCATTGAAGTGCATGGACACTGAGCGTCTACGGGCAAATGCATTGACCATAGATCGTATGAGAAAACAGCGCAACGGGAATGTATGAGAAGTGAATAACATCGAGTCCATTGGTTTGTGATAAAGCTGTTTCTTAACGAACTCGTCTGTGAGATGAACGTGTTCTAACACATTTGTAGTCAATGAAATGTCAACACAACCGAACATATTTGACCATTTTATTTTCGTAATTTTAGGGGAAGCCGGGCTTCCCTTGCAGTCTATGAGAAATCGCCTCTGATAGGAAGGGTCTATTCCAGGATGACATTTCCCAATACGGCAGAAGGAGTCACTGAATAATCTGATGTGTGAAAAAAATGATGTAGATTATATGATATGGCCTTCACAGTCAGCACATCACAACTCTTTTGAACACCAGTGGAAGATTTTTGAGCAATGTATTAAGTACATTTCAGAGCTGTTGAAAACTTGCTGCAATCTTGATGAGCTGAAAACTTGCAAGACATGTAATGTGTCGGTCTGCAACATTCATGCCACTCCCACAATGTTTGCATAGTAAAGCTGCTTTGCAGGATTTTTAAAGAAGAATGAAATTTGCCTTTATTGCCCTCGTAAGAAATTCAACTTCTGCATTTAACCCATCCTAGTGCATACAGAAAGAGCAATGGGTGGACCCCTGAATGGGGACCGTGGGACCCAGTCCAATCTTTGCAAGGTATTGGCCTTGACCAAGGACCTTGCAAGTATGTTGATCAAGGGCACTTATAGGAAAAATTAACCTATATAACCCAAGAGAATTAACATAAGGTTTTTGACAGTGGGGGAAACCAGCAGGAGAAAGGAAACCTACACAGCATGAGGAGAACAGGCAAACACCCCGATCTAACTGGAAATGAACTTCTTGCTGTGAAGTATGTGTTACCTTGTGCCACCCACCTGGATATAATCTGTAGTGACTTAAAACACATGTCCCTTTAATTCCCAGAAAAGTTCTGTTTTTCAGCCACATAATACTGACACACACATACACCAAATAACACTACTTTGCAAAACCAGCCACTGATGATTTGACAAGCTGAGCCACAGGCCAAGCCATCAGCCAGTTTGAGTCAAGCTGAGGGCAGTCTAATTCACACAGCTGCAATTTTTCCCAGCGATGTCCTAAAGGTCATATAATGTCATTGCAAATCTTTGGTCTGAACTTGGCTTCAGATAGTGTCCTCGAACAATCCTGTCAAAACACCAACTACAGTAAGGGATATCATTAGATGAATCCTGTTCGTCCCTCCAGGAGAGTTCACAGACTTGTAAAATCAATGCCAAGGTACAATAAGGCCGGCCCAACATCTTCCTAAGATGTTCCGTGTTTGTTTTTTCCTTTAATTTATCAACTATATCTATCATCTGTACATATATAATTATATGTAATTAACTTTGTTACAGTAGTCTGACCTGGTGGGATTTAAGTGTTGAAGAATCTGGTGGCTGTGATTCTTAGAAAGTGTTACCTGCTAAATATTATATAAACCACATCCATGCATACATACACATTTTCTATCATTTTCTATCAGCATCTGTCAGAGTATAAGCTACTGTAACAGGCTTAGTACAGAGGCTGAACCCAAATGCAAGACCAGTAGACTGACGTGAAGTCAAGAGTGTTATTAAACACAATCACAAAGGTTAGAGCACAATTCAGAATAATAAACAAGTCTGTGAAGACGCTGGGTTCCGGGCTAGTCTTCTGGGCCGTGAGTGGGGTCAGCAGGCTTAAAAATCCCAACGGCAACTCGACTAGGATGAAACAGAGGGATGTCAGAAAACAGACCAGGTCATACACGGGTAGGCTACACAGAAGGCAACGGGACATGAGGAACAGACTTAACTCACGGTCAGTAATCCAGGCGAGGGGTCGAACACACAGGTAAACGATGGAGGCTGAGGTATCACAGGGGTAAGGCAGAATCAGAAGTCGGATAAATGAACCAGGTTACAACAGACGAGCAGGCAGAATCGGTGGTCGGTAGACAAATGGGTCAAAATGGGCAGACAGGACTGACGGGATCCAAGGAACACTGGCAAGTAAGCACACAAGTGTAGCAAACAAACTGGCAAAGACAGAGGGGCAAGACACAGGGTTTAAATACACAAGAGGGCGGGAAGACAATTAGACACAGGTGGAACACATCAGGGCAGAGGCAGGTAATCAGGCACAGGTGAAACAATCAAGGAGGGGAAGTAAAAACACCAGACACGACACACGAGGGAAACTTAACAAAATAAAACAGGAAATGACAGACAAAACAGACAAGACAGACAAAATCCAGACACTGTCTGGGAGCCGACATGACAGCTACATGGTGCAATAATATCATACCTGTATGTGCAATACACATCTGTGCAATAATTTATTTAGGAATATGTATATATGTATATATTATGTGCAAATCTATTTATCTGGTAACTCTCCATTTTATTCTGTTGGCTCTTCTTATTCTGTCCACCTTTAAACTACAGCTGAATGGAGTCCAAGAAAAATTTCCCCACGGGGACAAATAAAGTATATCTTATCTTATCTTATCTTATCTTATCTTATCTTATCTTATCTTATCTTATCTGTGTTGTAGAGGCAGCAACCTCAGCAGAGCAGCCTTGACCATTCATCTAAGGATCATCCAAACCAGAATTTCAAACCACCACAACTCTTGATGAGCAGTGACTGTACTCTGAGTTCTTCCTGGATGGCCAAACTCCTCATCCATGGCCACTAATTTCTGTGGCTTGTATCAGTATTGTTCTTTCAGTCACTACCCACGGCTTGTGAGTACTATACTTCCATTTTTTGTGTTTTCTTAAGCTGCTGGATTCCTACATTTGTATCATTAAGGTATCTCAGCTGCTGTCTCAAATTGGGTATTCATTTGGGTAAACGAAGATTCACAGAATGAGTGGCTAATTAGTAATTATAAAGCTAGAGACAGACTATACCCATCATTATGTACTGCCATTGTAAATGTAGATGAAGACATCCATGTGCAGATATTTTCTTTTTCCTGCTTCTGTGTAATAACAATTTACAAGAAGCTTTTTTGCAGCCAGATCCGGCATCTTGCTGAAGTAAAATAGAACAAGGACTTTGAGGGCATTTAATCTGTATTCTCACAAGCAAGTCAAGGCTCAATAGTCGATCATGCTGTGGTAAACATCTGGCTATGGACACTGGGTATTAAAGAAATGGGTAATTCACAACCTGGGGTTAATTAAAGGAGGTGACATTCAATCAACAATGCATGAGACAGACTTGTGTTTAATAACTTTGCTTTTTCTCCTAATCAGAGTTAAAGGTCTTTGAAACACGTACAGCAATAAAGGGCAAACAAAAATGATTGAATAGAAAGAGAGTGACTGTATTTTACACCACTCTTGTGCTACTGATGGCTCTCAAGATAAAATGGTATCAGATGGGTGTCATCATTGCTTATACAGGGTTTTGTGTTATTTCATTATCCATCATTACTGATTTAGAGTTCAATCACTGTTCGGCAGATGCTACAGCTCTATTAAAATGTAAATATTAAGGTCAAAAATTAATAAAAAAAGAAAATGTTAGATAGCTAGAGGAGGCAGTCACTACAACATTACATGTTATTGTTGAAAATAAAGAAAAAGGTAGCATCTTCTACAATTTTACAAGCACAGTTTACTGTTTAAATGAGAGAAGAAGGAGCCACATGTTGATTAATTGAACGAACTGTAAACATATCACAATAACATTTAATAAAAATCTTTTTATCAGTTTATTCCATTACTGTGGCTTAAAATCAATATGTCATACAATGTTACAGAAAATCTGAGTTCCAAATCCCTATCTAAAATGAATCAACTGTTCCCTGGCCCGAGGCCTCCTTGGCCACAATGTTTCATATAAAAATCCTTTCATAATTTAATAGGGATAAACAAATGACCTCTGTGGCTGAGGGAAATTAAATTATTTCAATTTCATGAGTTAAAAATAATCAGCTTTTTCTCTTGAACAAAATATCAAGCAACTCCAACAGCACAGAAAGTTGACACAGGAAGTTACAATCCAGCTAAACAAAAATGAAACACAAATGACAGATTTACAACATGAAAATGATGAAGGGATCTAGTTTCCAGAGTAAAGGTAAGGAGATGTACCCTATTATACAGAAAAAATAAATAAATAAAATTATCTGAGCAGAAATGTCATCCTAAAATGCAATATGAAATCCTCTTATATTAACATAGAAAATCATAGTTGATTTCAGTGATAATATGGATGATAAGTGTTTATTTTCCATCTTTCATCTTCAAGATAACCTGGCAGATAAAGCGACAAGAAGCAGCAACATGACATATGCCCCTTGTCATCTCATACTGCTGGCCTTATGCTAACTACAAGATAAGTGAGACATACTGCATTTAATTTTAAGCTCAATGTCCTTCACACCTGCTTGCAAAGTCTGTCATGAAGGAAAAAAAAAAAAGAAAACAAACTCCACACCACTGTAAGCCAAGTGGTATTTGTGAAGACACAGGTTCTTGTAAAGTCAATGGGTCCTTTTTACTTTTGAGTAGGAACAGCAGGATCTGGACGCCTGGTCTACAGATAATGAAATAAGTGTAGCTGCATGGTAAATCTGATCATACTACATACTCTTTATCATAATATTTACCAGCTGATGTGATGTATTTTTATGTGTTCTTTTTTTAAGTGAATTCTTCAGCTATATGTGCACTGTTTGGTGCACAGTGGTGAGGTGGTTTGCTAGATGGTTCCATGTCCGGTTCCCAGTTGGACCTTTCTGGCCTTTCTTTGTTGACTTTGTCTCTTCTCTCCATGCTGTGTTCATTTGGCACCATTAAAAACAGGCAGAGGTGAATTTTTCTGTTAGTACTGATGTAGATAGTTTCCCAGTGCATCTTCATTGGCAGCTCACTGTTCCTAATGTGCTAAGTGCTAATGCGAGGTGGAGTGTGTGCTCATTGGGTAAAATGCAGGGGCTGAATTTCCCTACAGCAGGGGTACCATAAGGGGGAGAAAAGTGATGATGAGTCTAAGACTGACAGGGGTCCTAGAAAGTAGTAGATTAATAATACATTTTTGTTTGATTATTATTATTATTTTTTTTTTAAATATCACAATAAAAGAATGTTTGCTTCACAAGGTGCTAATGCACATTTATTTCTTTGTGTTAGTTTTGATAAATTTTTGGTAGCAAAAAATAAAATCCAGTCAAATTTATTATTCTACACACTATTTATTTGATAACAATACAGTATTATTATCATACTCTACATAATCACCCACAGATGAAACCAAAATAGAACCTGTCCCAACCAAGCCCGGATTAACCATATGGGCAACTGGGCAATTGCCCAGGGGCCCGCGACCTCTGAAGGGCCCTGGGTAGCTCAGGCATAACGAAAATATCTGGTTATCTTTTGCTTATAAATGAAACTGTCCGCTGCCCGGAGCCATTGCACTGCACAGAAACCCTGCTCCTGCTGTCTGTGACCGTGAGGTGAGACCCTCTCCTCATTGGTCACTCCAAAAAGCAAATCAGCGGTGACGCAAATCAACGTGCATGCACTGAGCGGGATGTGAGATGTCAAGAACTATGCGACATACGTACGCAAATCAAAACGATGTTTACATTGCACATACTTTAACTCTCTTGTTGAATTCTGAGGTGACAAGGGGATTTCTGTTTAAAATTCATATCTGATTCTATCAGATTATGTTTGTGTTTTGTCTGTGGGCTTTTTCTGACGATTCAATACATTTGTGTTGGCAAAAAGTGTTCTTAAATAAATACTGGACACTTTGGAAATGGTTTCGTATTTATTTTTTGTGAAAATGGAGGACACTTCCCTCTCTTTCTAATGTAGTGGATCAATTTTAGATTGTACTGATGCTAATGTGTTTTGTTTTCATATCATCATACGCAAGTGAGTGGCCTTGACAAGAGGCTATAGTGGTGCACTTGTAGTTCTACGAGCATTTACACATTTGTACATCAAAATGCATTTGATGATAGTTAGATATTGAAGTATGGAGTATATTTACATATATTCCTGGAACTTATTCTGTATTTTGCCAGATTATAGGGATCCTGGGGTTGTGATGATGGGGCCCTTGAATATTGTTGCCCAGGGTACAATGAAGTGTTAATCTGGCCCTGGTCCCAACCTATAAATATCTAGGCATTTTAATTGTTAGCTCCCCTTCTTTTTCTGCTCATATTCACCAGCTTGTTAAAAAACTAAAACTTGGCTTTTTCTTTTGAATAAAAACATGTCTCTCTTTGGAATCAAGAAAGAGACTGGTTTCAGCTACATTTCTGTCTGTGTTGGACTACGGTGATGTCTTGTACATGCATACCTCCTCCCACAGCTTACAGTCACTGGACACTGTGTGTCATGGAGCTCTGAGGTTCATCACCAATTTCAAATCTCTTACTCATCATTGTCTGCGTTATGCTCATGTTGGATGGTCTTCTTTGTCGCCTCGCAGACTTAGTCACTGGCGTATTTTAATTTATAAGTCTATTCTAAGTCTGCTCCCATCCTAACGTCTGACCTACATCAGTTGGAGAACCACAGGCACTTATAATCTTCGTTCTCAGGATATTTTCTTTTTGTCTGTTCCTAAAGTTAGAACTGAACAGGGGAAAAAGGCCTTCAGGTTTGTGGCTCTATTCATTTGGAACAAATTACAAAAAGACCTGAAACTTAAACATCCGGTTTTGCTGGACACTTTCAACTGGATGTTGAATGACTTAGAGTGACTGGCTGCAGATGTTTTGTCTGACGCACTTTATCTTGATCTCATGGGCACTTTTAACAAAGCTGACTTTCGAAGGTTCGACTTGAATTTGTGCTTTTTATGTATTGAATACTTGTTTTTGTTTTTATGTATGAGAGTTTGTCTGTAAGTATTTAATGTACTACTGCCTGTCTTGGCCAGGACACTCTTGGAAAGAGATGTTCAATCTCAATGAGGTTTTCCTGGTTAAATAAAAGTAAATAATAATAATAATAATAAAAAAAAAAACACCCTACATTACTCATTGGATGCTGGCCAGTTTTCGTCATTATGTTATTTTGAGCACTAATAGGGACATATTATTAAGTGTATCATTGCATTCTACAGAACCAGGACCAAAAACATGCAGGGACAAGTAAAAAAAAAAAGAAGAATAATTTTTGCTGGTATGGGCACAGAAAATTAAACAAAATGTGGACGGGTAGCAGGCAAAGAAGTGAAAAAATAAAAGAAGATTCGTGGATGAAAAAAATTTGTGGGACATTTAATGATGATGATTATCTAATTTGACCGTGGTTGATCCACAGCTGGTTTGTTTTATTGTAAAGTGAGCTGCATCTCTGTTTACATTCGTCCACAAGCATCAGTGAGCAGCACATATTAGAGATTTATTGATGGCGTGCATTTTAGCCAAAAATAAAGCCATTAAAAGTGAGTTACTGTGTAGACACTGTGTTTGATCACGGGTTGGGTCATGTTTGCGGGTCTAATGTACGCGGGTACGAGCTCGTGTAGATTGGACTTGAAAAAAAATGCGGGTAGCGGGTCGGGTTGCATACTCAGCTTAGCAGGTATGGGCGGATGCTGATTTGGAAAAATGGACCTGTGCAGAACTCTGATGTAGGTGACACTGTTATGACATAGAGGAGTGTGGAAGTGGAGGAAGAACTGATGGACCACACCACTAGCAGTATTACAGATGATGGGAAAGAAGCATATGATAGAAGAGAAGAAGGCCGATAAAGTGATAAACTTAAAGTTTACATCCAAAAAAGTAAAATTATGTTTTATTTGTATATCAATGTAAAAAAATCTAATGCTGTTATCATGAAAAAATATTACATGTAATGTAAAAGATGGCTTGCACATTTCTCATCAGTCATGCACAAAATGTGAAATCTATTGTAAGCAGAACATTGATTCATTCCTGCACAGTGTGATATCATCAGGTTTTATGGTTCTGCAATGTTGAGGCCCAAGGTGATATTTTTTTCACAAGGCCCCAAATCGGTGGCAGCACCCCCCCCGTCTAATGGTGATAATCTGATGGTTAAGTCTGATGTTATGACCAAACAGTGTAACTAGCACACTCTAAAAAATGATTCATGGGGTTAGTAAGTTAAGCTTAAAATCAAGAGCTTTCTCTGCTTAAAAAAATTAAGTTTGTTACATGTACACATTTAAATCAGATGATAAGTTATTTTATTAAGTTGGTCTAAATGAAAAAACAAGGAAAACACTCTTAACTTAATAACATATTGATTTTGAACAGACATTTCTGCCTTTAACTTAACAAAGAAATATATTAAGTTAGTACAGCTTAAAAATCTTGTAAGCCTCCTCTAAAAGCTGAGTACAAAGCTGACGAGCCTGGACATGTTTTGCTGACAGACCACGCCCACCACAAGAAAAGGAGGGAAGCACAGAAAAAAAAGGGAGAAACATGATTTTACACAGAACTTTACCAAACTTTAAGGCTTGATAGAATTTAGCTTTGTTTCTGCAACAGTAGTTTTAATTATTCAAGGACTGAATAATACACATTTTGCTCCTTTCTAATTTAAAATTGTAGTTTATATTGTTGCGTATTTGCTGCACTGCATTGTGGGTATTGGGTATATTGTTGAAAATGTGTTCTTTTATGTGCAGGGGTTCAGCAGGGTTGTGATGTTGGTGTTAATTTTGAGTTATTGTGTGGATGCTAATGTTTACTGGCTTTTTTGTGTTTATTTTTTTATTTTTATAGAACTGCACCATGAGTCAGAGCCATAGGCCAAATAGTGCCTTTCCTGTTTATTGTTAGGTGCAGTTATATTGCTTAATGTAACTTCTCACTGCTTAACAAATATAAATGAATATCTGCAAGAACATGAGAACAATAGTACTGTGTACATTTGAGATATTAACATGTAGACAAATTTAGTAAGTTAGTTGCGCAGAAAATTAAACGGGTCAGTCATATAACTGGAATTTCCATGTGGAATTTCTTCTGATGTACAGAAATAAGTTAGACCAACTCAAAAAATTAAAGAAACTACTTGTATGAACATTTTTGAGTAGAATAAAAGTAAAACAATAAGTCAATATAACTAAATGGAGTAGTTTCTACACAATTAAAATTAAGTTGGTTTGACTTAATTAAGCTCGTAGAGTAAAAAGCAAATCATGTTGTTTGTACTAAAATAATAGAGTTTACTTAACTAGAGAAGTCTTGTGGCATTTAAGCAATTTGCCAAGTTGAAATAACTTAAAAAGATTAATGGAAATTGTTACCTCAAATTTTTTACGTTGAGCCTATTAATCATTTTTTAGAGTGCACGATCTTTACTACAACTCAGGGGTGGGCAAACTACAGCCCGCAGGCCACATCTGGCCCTTGGTCTTTTTAATCTGGCCCGCCGAAGCCGATTCGTGTTGCCACTCTTCTACTGCTCAGAACCCATCTGCAGCAATGTCAAAGACAAGAAAAGTTGACAGTGAGTGCCGGGTGTTTAATAAGGAATGGACAGCTAAATACTTGTTTACTGAAGTGCGGTCAAAGGCTGTATGTCTTATTTGCCAAGAAACCGTTGCAGTTTTAAAGGAAAACAACATCAGCCATCACTTTTCCACCAAGCATGCTAATTATGCTAACAACCTGCCAAAGCAAGAACAGATGGCTACCGCTCATAGGTTGGTAGCTAGCTTGCAGGCTCAGCAAAACACCTTTATCCGAACAGCTTCCATCCAAGAATCAAGCACAAAGACAAGTTATTTACTGGCATTCAAATTAGCAAAAGCCAGCAAGCCTGTCTCCGAAGGGGAGTTTCTCAAAGAGTGCATGGATCAGCAAGTGTTTTATGTCCTGAGAGCAAGGACAAATTTGGAAAAAATTAGCTAATCACACAGGACAGTGACTCGCCGTGTTGAAATAATTGACGAAAACTTAACGAACAAGCTGAACAAAAAAGCGGAGTCATTTTCATTCTATTCTTTGGCACTGGACGAAAGCAATGACATAAAGGACACCGCTCAGCTTTTAATTATTATCAGAGGGATTAATGAAAATTTCGAGATAATGGAGGAATTTTTGGCAATGGAATTCCTAAAAGGAAAAACACGGGGAGAGGATTTATATAACAGCATGTCAGCTATCATAAAGAGGCACAAGCTACCTTGGAGTACACTCGCCAACGTTACCACAGATGGATCACTAAATCTGATGGGAAAAAACATCAGGCTGCTCAAAAGAATCCAGGACAGGATGAAAGAGGACAACCCTGAGCAGGAGGTAATTTTCCTACACTGCATAATTCACTAGGAAGCACTGTGGAAATCCGTGTTGCAACTTGACCACGAAGTGGAGCCAGTTGTGAAACTCGTTAACTTTATTCGAGCGAGGGGACTTCACCATCCTTAGTTTATTAATTTTCTTGAAGAAACTGACGCTGATCACAGGGACTTGCTTTACCATTCTAATGTCCGCTGGTTAAGTTTGGGGAAAGTATGTCAACGAGTGTGGGAGCTCAAACTGGAGATTATTTAATTTTTGGAGCTACTTGAGAACACTGACAATTTTCCTGAGCTGAATGACACAGATTGGCTTTGTGATTTAGCTTTTACTGTGGGCATAGTTTTATGCTTCATTAAGCGCAGCCAAATATTCAAACATCCAGAGGATGGCACAGAGGATGCTGGTGTTGTTTGGCTCTACATATGTGTGTGAACAGACTTTTAGTGTGATGAACAGCAACGAAGCACCCCACAGATCCCAGTTGAGTGATGAACACCTCAGATCTGTTCTGAGAATTGCCACAACAGAATTAACACCAGACTTCAATGCACTGGCAAAAATGGGTGATCAACAACACTGTTCCCACTAAAAGGTATATTAACACTAATGCTTTTTTCTGTTTATGTTTGATATGTACTGTTAACAAATGTGTTTTTTTATATGTATCATATCTTGTGTTGACCCGGCCCATCTGTCAAATTTTAAAAGTCAGTGTGGCCCCTGAGTCAAAAAGTTTGCCCACCCCCGCTATAAATTCTCTCAAATGAGGCAACAGTTAGGCTTCAGAAGGATATAAATTCATTTTTTGAACTAAAATAAAGTTATTAGTAGGGTTGTGTATTGGCAAGAATCTGGCGATATGATACAAATCACAATACTAGGATCACGATACGATATATCATAATACTGTTAAAAACGCAATATTTTGTTTGTTTCTTTTTTTAAAAATGATTATTTCCTGGAAGAATTGAATTACACCAGAAATATGCACAAATACTAAACACATTTTTTTTGATCCGAACAGGATCTAATGCTATATCACAAAATGTTCCTGCGTTCAAACTTAAATTATGTTTTACAGACACTACAGTTTAAGATCCTGTTCAAATGTTCATATTCTATTAGTTCAGAACTAACATCAGACCATTATTTTTGTGCAATCCCAACAAAAGAACTAACATTATTTAATAAAAGAGTGTTAAATAATAATAAATAAAATATAAACAAAAAAGAAAACCAAAAAATAAAAATGAACCTCCACAATGTCTGCATTTGAATAAATACCTAAAAATATCGATACAGTACTTTTTAATATTGATACAGTATTGTGAAATGAAATATCGCGATATATTGCAGAACCGATATTTTCTTACACCCCTAGTTATTAGTACACTTTTCCATAGTTTTTGCCTACAGGAGGCCACTGTTTTAAATGTCTCAAATATTATTGAAGCTCCTGTCTGTTTACAGCAGTACATCACCTCACATCGTGCTGAGCTGTGTATTTACATAAATCATTACTATATTTACCTTCCCCTGAGCTGGACAGCACAGATAAAGGCCTGACAAATGAAAGTGCTAAGATGTGAAAGACCTCAAATTATCATCACATGTAAAATGATGGAATGACAGCTGGATGTGTTTTATGGACTCAGTGCTGCAGCAGAATGAATAAAGAGGAATAAACAGGATGGGACCCAAGTAAGTATAACTTTACATTATTTATTGTCCACGTAGTGTAATTCAGTGCTTTTAGGAGTTAATTTATGAATTTTCAGTGGAAGTTTATCTAGTCTTATAACCTTTGATCACAAGGTAGCAGCGGTTAGGTATGGAGTGACAATGCTATCAGAACTTCGCAAAATGCATAATTCTTCTTCGCAATTTTCTTCTTTTTTTTTTTACTATTGAACTGTTGGGAGATGCTTGGATGACGGTGGTGTGAGATGAAGTAGTAGGCAAATATTCACATAATTTGTTGAAACATGCTTGTGTAAATCTTTAACAGGTTATCTGACATTATTTTAACAGTGTACATAACAAGTATATAACAAGACAAAGAGTTAAGTAAGTGTGCAACATGAAGTTTAGGAGACTGCTGTAGAAATTTGGCATATATTTTGTCTATTTTGTGGGTTATTGGCTAAGCATTGAAATTTACCCCCCACCCCCCACCCCGAAGGGGAGGCAAGGGGTATTGTTTCAGTTCAGTTTGTTTGTTTGTTTGTTAACACTCTAACAGCAAAACTATTAGTGGAATTCAAACAAAACTGGGTCTATAGATTGCCCGTGACCTAGTGCAGATCTGATTAAATTTTGGGAACAGTAGGTCAAAGTTCAAATTTTTCTATTTTTTTCTTTTTTTTCCCCATTTACTTATAATGGGTGAAATTTCAAATGTCTGTAGCAGCAAAACTATTGATTGAATTCATACCAAATTTGGTTTATAGATAGCCAGTGATGCAGAATTGATGCCATTACACTGTGGGAAAGATAGGTCAAAGTTCCAATGTTTCAGGAATTTTTTTTTCAATCTTTTTTCTTCTCCCATTTACTTATAATGGGTGAAATTTCACATGTCTATAAAAACATCATTTTTGTTTCAATTTACCTCAAACTTGGCACATATATAGAGGCAATTGATAGGCTGACAAGTATATGCATAGACATGATGACATCACCTGGTTCATTTAGTTTCTGTGTTAAGACAGAGGTCATTGCTGTACAGTTTCTTTTCTTAATATTTTTAGAGATGTGTTGATTTGCACTTTATTTCTTTGTACTGTATTTTAAGTTGTGTTTTCACCACATACATTTTTTGTGGGAGCTGTTTCCAAGACGAGGGAATTATGTAAAATGAGTGACTTCATCCACTGTTCAAAATTGTCCTCGGTGACGCTACAATTTACTGCAAGAGCTCCAGTAATTGTATACTGTGTGGCACCTCATTTCCCTGAATATATAAGAAAAGAAAGTGGGACCCTTGGAGCAAAGCAGCCACTGGACATGGACGCAAACTGAGACAGCATCAAGTCCCCATGAAAATACCAAATATGTCTTTAGGAATTAAGTCAAAGATTGCTAACATCTGACCACCCAAAGCCAAACACATACAAACACTGCTCTGCTGTGGAGCTTTTAACTTCCTCCTTCTAACAAATATTGGGATTCTAGACATGGTCTGACTTTGATTTCTATGATTCAAGGGGGGACCTGTCAGTCTGAGTGCTCTAAATTCTGACCCATTCTTCTGTTGTTGGGTTCACTGAATGGCTTTCCCTTGAAAGGGACTCTCACCGCTCTGCTCATGTCTCTCCACATCAGTCACTGCCAAAACAGACAGGACACATTCGACATTACAGATAAAGGGTCGCTCCCGAGGCAAAATGTACTGCACGGGCCACACTGCATCCTTCCTACTTCTGCTGAACTTGTCACTGCATTTAAGAATAGTTGTGAGAAAAGTTAATGTTTCTACTTAGAGATGACAAACAACAATTTGATTGGTACTTTCTCTGTATTCTTCTTCTCTTTTCCTCTGTTTTTATCTTCATCTATCTCTCTGCCTACATCTGTGTTCCCTCTATTTCTATTTACCTTCATTCTATTCCACTCTGTCTTTCTTTTTCTCCATTTCTCTCCAACAAAATCAATAATTTCTAATAGATTCAGGACATGATTGAGTACAGGCGTCAGTTTTCCACAGGCTGGAAGAGAAGCATATTAATCACTGAAAATGTCTTTTTATTATTTTGCTCCATAGAGCCCTGTAGTAAGCCTCTGGCACAGACTAAGTGTGTGTGTGTGTGTGTTTATACGTGTAGTGCCAAATCATGATCTGACCATGATCAGTGAAAGATTAAACACACTGTCACACAAACTACACTTCAGTCTGAGGAGAATTTTACAGAAAGAAATCAATACATAAGAATGGCTTCATATCAGTATTAAATGCTGGTTTAGAATGAGTTTTATCTGTAACATTCTGTCACACCATTTGCACAAGCTACATCGTCCCACATTGGTGTAGCATTATAAAATCCTGGCAGATTTCCACATAATTATCTAGGTCTCAAACTAATGTCAGTGGGAGACTTTTAAGCCTCATATTAGTCATCAAAACACTAACTGAAACAAAATCTTTTGGAAGAATGTATATAGATAGATTTTACATTCATCATTTCATTGCTTAATAGAGTGTTTCTGTTTATTACTATACCGCCCCCCGAAGGGGAGGCAAGGGCTATTGTTTTTGGTTCAGTTTGTTTGTTTGTTAATACTCTAGCAGCAAAACTATTAGTTGAATTCATACCAAATTGGGTTTATAGATTCCCAGTGACCCAGAATAGATGTGATTACATTTTGGGAACAGTACATCAAAGTTCCAATTTTTAATGAATTTTTAAAATCTTTTTTTTTTTTCCCCAGTTACTTACAATAGGCGAAATTTCAGATGTCTAAAAACATCAATTTTGTTTCAATTTACTTCAAACAAAGCACATATATAGAGGCAATTGATATGCTGACATCAGCTCATGCATAGACATGATGACATCAGCTGGATCAATGCCAAAATAAGCTACAATACATGCGAGGGGTGGGGTTTGTTGTGGCTGGCACCACTTGTTGTCTTCAGTTGCATTTAGTTATAATCAAAAAAGACGGTTACATTTGGAAATGTCACCAATAAACTACAGTATTTGATATCCTTGCACCACTAAATGTGTACTGAATTACTGGTGACATCCCATAAGAGTATAGTCATATGTTACACTGTACAAATCCCTACTTGTGTTTCAGTAAATGCTTTCTCAACCAGTCCCAATTGCACAAGGCATTTCACTCTCAAGACAGATGCTCCTGCCCTTTAGATAAGCCACAGCACACAACAAGAACAGGAATTGTCATTTGGAATGGAGATTTTGTCGACATTGATACCAGGGCTCTCATTTTGAAACCAGTCAGCCGTAGAAACCAAAAAGTCAGCCGGAGACATTCCCCTCAGGGATTAGGGACTCGGTGTCTCACTCAAGGACCAGGCAGCAGCCTGAGCCTGGGCCGTTTGATTAAACAGCAGCCTGTCTCTGCTCCTCCTACCATCCTGTTGCTGCAGTGAAAGGTACAGTGTGATCCTCTGAAAGCTGCAGCAAAGGAAATGCAGCAAAATCCCCCCAACATCAGTGAGCACATGCACGCTCACATGCAGTGTGTTAAAATAGAGCTGTAGAAGTGTGAATTAAATCATTCTGAAGGTGCATCAGCCTGCCTAGCCAGAAACTGGCACCATGCTTGGCCAGACCACATGGCAGCTGTGAAGTCAGAGGATACTAACCGGCTCCTGCCAACAGTGCCCATTATCTGCTGGGCATGCACGCAGGGCACAAGGTTAAACTAATGGCCTTGCTTGTCCCAGATCAAGCCATCCCAACTGAACATATGAACACACACAAAGAAAACATGAGCATAAATGGATGATACTGAGTACATACTATACATGTATATATATAAATATATATACAAACACACACACACACACACGCACACACACACACACACACACACACACACACACACACTGTGTGTTAGGGCTACGTGATGTACCTGTTCACTATCATTCCAGTGATTTCCACTTGCATGAGTATAATATGTAATGCAACATAAATAGAACTGTTCAGCTGGTCAGAACAGAAGAAAAAACCCTGTTGTCTCTATTGCATGATTTGCTTTGACTTAGGGGTTCTTGGATTCACAGAAGTTGCTGCTGAGTATTTCCACTTGCTATAATTACCGTGTAATTACCATAGTCTCATTTGTTCTGTCACAGTTTCATAATAGGGATGTCCTCATCTGATCTAAAGATTGGTATTGGCTGCTGATCTGGCATTTTTTAGAATATTGGATCAGATTTAGTCACAAGATCAAGCTGGTCCAGGCCCAGTTCTTGGGGGGCGGGGGGGCAATGCTCCTTAAACAAATGTCCTGCCCCCTCAAATTAAAGTTTCTGTATGTAGGGAAAAGGAAAATGAGCTGCACAACAGCAGGAGGCTTAGAGGAATTAATAAAGCTTCTATAAGTTTCACTTTCACTTTATGGTCTGCGCTTACCCATTGTGAGGTACATACAGTAGTGATGTGAGGGATGTTTTTTTTTCAACCTGTTCCCCTTTTGTGGAATTATTCGACCCGCCCCAACCCACCTTGCAAATAAACTGACATTCTTTTGACCCATCCCAACCCGCCCTGTGCCCTGTGGGTAACCTGCTGATCTGCGCATCACTAACATACGGCACAGACTGCACCCCTGTATAACCCCTGGATGGACCTATCCATAGACGCACTACTACAGGGTGGCAAAGATATGGCCAAAGGGCCAAAACCGGACTGCCAAAGGTTCTAATTTGACCCACATTATGAATTTGGAAAGTGCAAAAATTATATTGAAGTTATTAAGAGTCAAAGGTGTCATACTTGTTTTAGTTCAGGTTCAACATTCAGCCCAATTGTGATCTCAAGTAAAATAATAGCATAATAACCTATAAATACTGACTTCAAATTTAAATCAAAATGTCATAGTAAAAGTCAGTATCAGATCGGTATTGGCAAAACTAATCACAAAAAAAAGGGATCAGATCGGAAGCAAAAAAATCCAGATTGGGACATCACTATTTCACAATGCACTGAAAACCTTTTTACACCTCTGATAACAGCATAAAAATGACCTGATGTTGTTTTGGGTTTGGGTTGTTTTTGGGCTGTTCATCAAAATCAGGATTACTAAACCTTAGGTGCCTTAGATGTCTGCAGACACCAGCAGCTCACTGAGCTACTGTAGTGAAACAATCTGAACTCGTTTCAGTTGTTACAAACATGTTATGTTGCTGTCTAAGCATGATCATAGACCCCCCCCCCCCCCCCCCCCCCCATGTTGTTCACTTGTGCCAATAATGGCATGCTACATATTATTAGATAAGCTTAGATTCTCCATATTTTTGCTTTTCCATGTTTTTATGGAAATCATGAGCACTAAAGAACAATTCATCATAAAGTCAAGACAAGTGTCGAGGATTATTCAGGTTCCTTTACTCCAGGGGTTGTCAATTCTGATTTAAGGAGGTTGAGACAGAGAAAATTCCTTGTGTACAGGTCCACAGCATCATGTTTAAGTTGCATTATAATTCAGCTGCATTAATAAATGTATAAATATACTGAAGTAGCGCTGTCATTGTATCAACATTTGCACTGTGTGAAGTCAATGACTCGAATCAAATGAACAAAGCTGTAATTCAATAACATTTTAATATTTACTTTTAGTGCAACTCTGGACTAGAAGGTTAATAAACTTGTTATTTAACAATATTAATGCTAAAAATCAACCTATAATTCAACACTGTTTAAAATATTGCAGTTACAGGTATTCAGAGTTTTTAAGATGAATCACTTCAACATCCCATAAGAAAACTAGCCAGTGTGCTCATCAGCTCTTGCTTTGTGTAGCATTAAACTCCATGCCAGGATGGTTTCCACAAAAAACAAAGCAAAAAAAAACAAAACTAAATTATTAGTGGTATTTCCATGCAAATGTACCCCCTCACAAAATCACTCAGTCATTTAATGTCACAAAATACTGTATATTGGGGGCAGCTGTGGCTAGGGAGGTGGATAGGGTAGGTTGGCAGTTCAAATCCTACTCTGTCCTTAGTGTGTGCCATTGTATCCTTGGGCAAGACACTTCACCCACCTTGCCTCCATTGTCATTCAGTGGTTTATGATTGCGTATGAATGTTTGGTGGTGATGGGGGGGGGTTGGCACGTATTGGCAGCCACACTTCCATCAGCCTGCCTCAGTGAAGCTGTGGCTACAAATGTAGTTTACCACCACCAGAGTGGAGATGTGAGAGTGAATGAATAATGGATCAATAATGTAAAGTGCTTTGGGTGCCTTGAAAAGTGCTATAGAAATCAAATCCATTATTATGATGATGATGATTATTGTTATTATTATTATTATTATTATTATTATTATTATTATTATTATTATTATTATGTATATCATGGAAAAAAATATTGTAAATTTTTTCCTAGTGCAGTGTAGCTCTACATTATGTGGCCCTGCAGATTTTTTTTAAAATTCATTTTTAAATTCCAGCTTGACAAACAGTGTTAGAACATCTGTTTTGTTGACATTCTGTATCAAGGTTAAGATGGAAGCATGCAGATGGTATGCATGCATGCTCTCAACCTGTTTGTGCATATGTGAAAGAAAGAGGCAGAAAGAAGAGGGGGAGCTGCTGTTTGCATGTAAACAAGTCTATTAGCGAGCTGTCCTTGGATGATCGAGAGTGCCACAAGCTCTGTGGGATGTCTCTCCTCAGTGTTCTGCTGAACTACCTTCCCCTTTTCGTTGACTCCTCTTTCAGGCAGCACAAGATGGCACATAATGGAATACTTAACAAACAGTGAGAGGTTTTATTGTTTTCCCTGTTGCCTCACATGCATCTATTTCCAGTCACTGCACATTTCATGCAAGGTTTCAAGCTCTGATAAAGCCTCACTGTTCAGATGTCCATTTGACATTTCACATTCATCCTCCATTATTTTAATATTCTATTCTCACCTCATTTTCTCATTACTGTCAAACTTTGTGTCCCTCAGTGTCTCATGTTCTCATTTTTCTCTTTGACAATGGGCCAGCAGTTAAATTAGAATCATTCTGGAGTCAGGAGGTAAGTATGAAGATCATGGCAGAGAGACAGAGACACACAATGGACAAAAGAAGACAAAGGTGTGGGGTACAGGAGAAGGAAGCAAAAAAGGAAACAACGCTGGGAAATGTGGGTTTTGGTTTCAAAAGAAAACTGAAGAAAATAGAAGAAGGTAGAGGATGAAGAATATGGAAATGTAACTAATAGAAAGACGCAAGTTAAAAGAACTTCAGGTGTTTTTAGTCCTTGGGGGTAAATATATGACTGCGTTCCTTCGTTATCTACTTTTTCACCCTGTGAAGCCATTCATTTATCTTAAGTCAATCGGAAAGGTTTATAAAGGCTCTTTTGTACTACTGCTCCATAGTGCTCCAAGCATATTGTCAGCTCCAACCTCCTCCTTCAGGTACTCTGCAGTCTATTAGTTCACATAAACCTCCCCTAATCTCTTACTCCCCTGCAGCTTGCACATGTTGGGTACCACTTCATCATCATCCAAAGGACTACACAGGAGAAACAAAGCCAGTAGCATAAGAAATCTGTTCTCATCAGCAGAGCTGTGATGGGGCAGAGAACACAGGAATGCAAACGCTTAACCTTGGCGCCGTCTTTTGTTAATACACAGCAGTGGAGCTGGCTGCAGCACAATACAAGACAGACAATATTTTTTAGGGTGCATAAGATTGTATGTTCATATGTGTGGCCTCAGAACCTTTTGTACCTGATATTAATGCCTCATGCTGCTATCTGTTTGTATGCAGCGGAAAACATATTTTAACAGGAAATGTTTTACACAAACACCAGCTGTAACCATGCTATCTTCAGCATTGCCTCTGAGACACTGCCTATTACGGTACATTCAACCAACATAAACAGAGCACATCCATACACACATCTGTTCAGATGCACAGCCTCGGGCAGAGGCAAGGGAACAGACAGAAGCGTGCTCTCATGAGAAACGAGCTATGTTATCTCTGTTATCTTCCTTCCCAGCTGGGCTCTGCAAGACACAATAACGCTGTCGGAACGATCGATGCATTTACACAATTCACAGAGCTGATGGAGTGTGTGTCAAAGTCTGTAACTTACTTTTTACATCCTGCTTCACAATGTACGTGTGCACACACACACATGCACACACGAACCTGCCTACACATTCCCAGAGCTATTCAATCAAAAGCCATTATCTGAGTTACGACGAAGGTCAAAAACCTCAAAGGTCACAGCAGCTCATAGTGATACATTTGGAGGAAACTTTATTATGTCATTATGCTCCTTGGCAGGTTTTATTTGCAAGTGATGAAGCTTGTTGTGTCACAAAAATGTATCACACCTATGAAGGAAGAATAATAGCTTTCTGTAAGTCCTTAAGACGTCTGCATCTTAAACAGAAATGCAAGATTACACATAGAACTGGAAAGTGACTGATCAATAAATAGAAGAGGACCACTCTGACAATACATTCATATAGCCTTGGAAAGCTGCAGGGGCCGAAATCATGGTAAAAAAAAAAAAGAGGCAAGCATTTGGAAGTAGATGCCTTTCTTCTGCAGCTTTTCATGCTCAGTCCAATTCAAACTACTGAATTTAAAAACAGATGATATGACTATGGAAAAGAGGAGACACTTTTCCAACCCTCTGTATTGAGCCACTGTGAGTAAAGCATTGAGACACAACGGACTGAATCATAATGAACTGAATCTTACTGACTGATAGTTATAGCAGGCAGTCACATGTTGAATCCTTCCCCTGCCTGAAAACACCTATGATGGTCCAAATCTAGCCCAGTTCACTAAAAGGGATAGAATTCTAGTTTCCTCTCTGACAATTACACTGTGATGACAGGTAATTATGGAATTTTTACCCAGTCCCACTGAAACTATGAGCACTGTTAAAGAATGCCGAACATTGTCTAGTTTCAGTGTCAGTTGTGATTGTTTTCCCCTTTAGTCTCTGGAGACTTGGTTTGACCAAACGTAGCAATTTGCACAAGAAAACAAACAATGGACTGTCATAAGATGTTCACAGATCAGTGGTGCTAAATTATTAGAAAATTTTTGGTGCTGATATGATATAGAAAGAAGAAACAAAGAAAATACATTTTTGCTTTAAAAAGTTTGTCAACAACAGAGACTCTTGGTTCACTTTGTAGTGAATGTAAATGTTATAATAAATCATTTCAGGGTGTTCAGTTAGCCTAATTTATATCTATTCAACCAGTGGCAGCTGCTCGTCTTTCAGAGAGGGGAAGCTCATTGTCGGCTTACATTAAAAAAAAAAATTGTCATGTTATTTAAATATAAATTCGGCCCTCCGTTCCTTTTTAAGAAAATGGTCAGTGACCTTATCGTACCAAGTAAACAAGAGAACATTGAAATTATATTAAATTGAAACAGCGCCCAGCCGAGGTCCGCCCACAGCTCCATTCACCCCCAGAGACGCTGAGTGTCTGGGGGCAGGACAACATCGTGGCATTTATCCAATTACCATCCAGTTTAGAGGTAATGAAAAAAACTGTTCCACTCAGTCCCATTGAAGTGCATGGATGCTGAGCGTCTATGGACAAATGCATTGACCATAGATCGTATGAGAAAACAGCGCAAAGGGAATATATGAGAAGTGAACAACATCGAGTCTGTTGATTTGTGATAAAGCTGATTCTGAATGAACTTGTCTTTGAGATGAACGTGTTCTCACACATTTGTAGTCAATGAAATGTCAACACGACCGTACATATTTAACCATTTCATTTTTGTAATTTTAGAGGAAGCTGAGCTTCCCTTGCAGTCTTTGAGAAACGGCCTCTGTATTCAACATATAAAAATGAGTGGGAGAGCTGGGCCGAGTAAGAAACCAAAAACTTACCACTTCTATGTGGAATGGAAGGAGGACTTTTTTTTCATCATGTCATGCTCGAGGTGTGCTTGTCTGATCTGTCAAGCTATCATATTTGTTTCCAAAGAAGGGAGGTGTAGAGGCACTTTGGAACTGTTCATAAAAACTACAACACTGACTTTTTCTCACATGAAGATTATTGAGTCCAAATAGTGTTCCACCATGACTGATGATGAACTCTATGCAAATTATATATATATATATATATATATATATATATATATATATATATATATATATATATATATATATATATATACAGTACAGGCCAAAAGTTTGGACACACCTTCTCATTCTTCGCATTTTCTTTATTTTCATGACTATTTACATTGTAGATTCTCACTGAAGGCATCAAAACTATGAATGAACACATGTGGAATTATATACTTAACAAAAAAGTGTGAAATAACTGAAAACATCTCTTATATTCAAGTTTCTTCAAAGTAGCCACCCTTTGCTCTGATGACTGCCTTGCACACCCTTGGTATTCTCTTGATGAGCATCAAGAGGTAGTCACCTGAAATGGTTTTCACTTCATAGCTGTGCCTTGTCAGGGTTACTTAGTGGAATTTCTTGCCTTATTGATGGGGTTGGGACCATCAGTTGTGTTGTGCAGAAGTCAGGTTGATGCACAGCTGACAGCCCTACTGGACAACTGTTAGAATACATATTATGGCGAGAACCAATCAGCTAAGTAAAGACAAACGAGTGGCCATCATTACTTTAAGAAATGAAGGTCAGTCAGTCTAGAAAATTTCAAAAACTTTGAATGTGTCCCCAAGTGCAGTCGCAAAAACCATCAAGCGCTCCAACGAAACTGGCTCACATGAGGACCGCCCCAGGAAAGGAAGACCAAGAGTCACCTCTGATGCTGAAGATAAGTTCATCTGAGTCACCAGCCTCAGAAATCGCAAATTAACAGCAGCTCAGATTAGAGACCAGATGAATACCACACAGAGCTCTAGCAGCAGACACATCTCTACAACAACTGTTAAGAGGAGACTGCGTGAATCAGGCCTTCATGGTCAAATAGCTGCTAGGAAACCACTGCTCAGGAGAGGCAACAAACACAAGAGATTTATTTGGGCCAAGAAACCCAAGGAATGGACATTAGACCAGTGGAAATCTGTGCTTTGGTCTGATGAGTCCAAATTTGAGATCTTTGGATCCAACCGCCGTGTCTTTGTGCGATGCAGAAAAGGTGAACGGATGGATGCTACATGCCTGGTTCCCACCGTGAAGCATGGAGGGGGAGGTGTGATGGTGTGGGGGTGCTTTGCTGGTGACACTGTTGGGGATTTATTCAAGATTGAAGGCAACCTGAATCAGCATGGCTACCACAGCATCCTGAAGTGACATGCCATTCCATCCGGTTTGCGTTTAGTTGGACCATCATTTATGTTTCAACAGGACAATGACCCCAAACACACCTCCAGGCTGTGTGAGGGATATTTGACCAAGAAGGAGAGTGATGGAGTGCTGCGCCAGATGACCTGGCCTCCACAGTCACTGGACCTGAACCCAGTCGAGATGGTTTGGGGTGAGCTGGACCGCAGAGTGAAGGCAAAAGGGCCAACAAGTGCTAAGCATCTCTGGGAATTTCTTCAAGACTGTTAGGAAACCATTTCAGGTGACTACCTCTTGAAGCTCATCAAGAGAATGCCAAGAGTGTGCAAAACAGTCATCAGAGCTAAGGGTGGCTACTTTGAAGAAACTAGAATATAAGAGATGTTTTCAGTTATTTCACACTTTTTTGTTAAGTACATAATTCCACATGTGTTCATTCATAGTTTTGATGCCTTCAGTGAGAATCTACAATGTAAATAGTCATGAAAATAAAGAAAATGCAAAGAATGAGAAGGTGTGTCCAAACTTTTGGCCTGTACTGTATATATATATATATATACTGTATATATATACTGTATATATATATACTGTATATATATCTCATCCATTGGAAATTAACTTACCCATATCCTCTCCATACTTTAAGTATTATATGATAAAGAAAAATTTAAAAACACCTCAGTTTGTCAGGTTTAATTTGTGGCTTTCTATGAGCGGATGCTTGCGTTTGTGACTTTGTGGTGTTTTATGCCATTGATTTGTGTTTGTGTGGGCAAGTGTGTGCCAACACAAAGGTGGAGGATCGTGGGACTTTGCTGTTTCCTGCTCTTTATGAGTTTCATGATTAAAGGCCCTTGGCAGTGAAGACTCTTTTAATCTCTGTCTCTGTTTTCTCCAGCGCCTGTTCCTTCCTTCATCCAACATGAGCCTGGACAAAAGCCTTTTTCATTCAGTTGAACTTGGGATCCTGCTCCAACCCATAACACAATGTCTGTTCAACTCCCATTGACAAATTAAAGAGCTTACTGTAATAAAAATAAAATTTGATGGTTGCCAGTTATTTAGATAGTATAAAATCATAGTTTGATGGCAGCTGAACACAGAGAGGCAGCCCAGTGCAGAGAAGAAGAGCTATAAATGTAATCAGCATGAGGCATATGTGTACCTAATAGTATCTTTCACTTAGATAATTAAATTTCCCAGAAACTCTCTTTATCCCCAATGGAGAATAAAAGAGAAACATGTGATTAAGTTGAAGGTGAGTGTAGAAGAATAGAAAATAGATTCTGTAATTAGCAGGCACATTAGATTTAATTTAAATGCTGTTACACAGAATTCCCTTGTTTCCTAAAGTGGAGCTGTGGGTTAATTGAGACAAACACCTGTAATCACTGTCAGGAAGCATCTGGCTTCACCTAAAATGACAGACTCAACCTTTGATGAGTAAAATCCTGTATCTTTTAATCTATTCTAACAGCTTACACTGTAAAAGGTAATTACAGAATACAAGTGATTAGGAAATAGAAGACTGCACTATTTTAGCACAACAGGAAAAATAGAGCAGGAGAGAGAGAGAGAGACAGATAGATAGATAGATAGATAGATAGATAGATAGATAGATAGATAGATAGATAGATAGATAGATAGATAGATAGATAGATAGATAGATAGAGAGATAGATGTACTTAGTTTTTAAACCCCAAACTCAGAAATTACATAAGAAGAAATGATAGAAGTAATAAGCAGTTATTCATGCTTACTTAAAAACCTGGAGTCAGAAATGTACATTCGGGGCAAATCATAAGCTTGAAGCCACGAAATGATTGTGTAACTACACATGGGCTACACTACATGGACAAAACCCCTATACACGAGACAAACATGTAATGGGTAATTTAAAAATGGATTTATTTACCTTCATTTAACCTGCAAAAAATGACTTGTTAAGATTAAAAATGTCTTTTGCAAAGAATTTGCAAAGGATGTAATGCACTACCAGTGGTGCAGCTTGCCATTAGGCAAGGCAGGGAGCTGCTTGGGGCTCCTAAGCCAGCAGGGCCCCCCAAAGGACCAACAGACTTGACACAAACAGTCTAAAGAATAAGTTCACTACACAGCGGCAGTGAGAAGGTGCAGTAACAACTAGCTGTCTCAAATTCTCTGAAGGGGCCCCCTGAGTCCATATTGCCCCTCCCCCACCTGTATGTATGTATGTATGTATGTATGTGTGTGCATATATATATATATATATATATATATATATATATATATATATATATATATATATATATTTTTTTTTTTTTTTTTTTTTTAATTTTATTTTATTTTATTTTATTTTTTTTCTTTTTCTTTTGCTTGGGGGCCCCAGGGGACCCTCTCTGCGCCACTGTGCACTACAACTGGTAGACAGTTATTCAGCATGCGCTAAAACTCATATTTAAACAATGTGAAGACTAGGGAATATTCATAAGTTTTCTAAACAAATGAGTCTCACTGTTCAAACGATGTAATTCCACAAAAGTCCAGCACAAATCGTCACATGCTGTTTGGTTGGTTCCAATTAACACCTGCAGAAAGTGTTAGCTGTCTGTGTTTCCTTCAGGAGGCTTGAATTATGTTGAATTGTTTAATGACATTGGGGCAGATATTGCACTGGTCAGTATGTGTGTTACTTTGAAACGTGCACACACACACACACACACACACACACACACACACACACACACACAAAATAAAAAGCATGGATGCAGATCAGACTGCTTTACTACAAATATCCTACTTCCATCAGATCCTAAATGGCATTTGGAGCTCAGAAACACTGTGACACATATCCAGATGTAACATAAAATCACAACATCAGTACTAATGTTTCTGCAAAAGCTTTTACTGTGGAAGGTGTTTTATGCTATTTTATATATACGGTGACACACATTATTTTAAGTTAAACATTAATCAGTCATACTTCAGACATGGCTGAATTACTTTAATAGCCGGAGCCTGTATTGATGGATATTTCAGTTCATGTTATAGACATGAAATACAAGACAAGCATGAAAGTGGGCTGGATGTGAGAACCCTGTGAATCTGCGTCTCTAGTAATTTTAGACTTGCAATTTCAGGGTTTTTGCAGATTGGGCAATTCTTGCTACAGGCTAATGCAAAGATCTGAAACATTCGAAACTCATATGGTAAACAAGGGCAAATTCAACTCAAGTGCAAAACTTTATGGATATGTTTGCACCAGCATATTATTAGTGTTAAATCTCTTGTGGGTATATGTAACAGATAGTGGGTACAATCCATCCTTTGTGGATTTGTTCATTTGACAGTTTAACATAGACAATTTAAAACTGTCATTTTTTTATATACTTACAGTACACTTTTTTTTTTTTAACTGTACTATTACAATACTATGAACCATCTTCTAACAAAACTGACAGAAAATCAGTCGCTTCATCTGAATTCCATACAGCTAAGGCTTATGTTAAGAATAAAGACAATCCACAGCCACATTTAAGCAAAGTCCAGGAAAGGTGACAACTTCACTACGTAGTCTAAGCTTTGGTTGCATGAAATTGGAGGGAGATACTCCTAAGTCCAGCTTGTATATGTATGGATTGAACATACTGGTTTATATGATGATGTTGGTTCACAGGGTATTAGTGGCAAATGTGTGTTTGTAAAACCTGGTGTTGTAGCAAACATTATCTCACATCCACATCAACCCAGACATCAACATTCTGACCTTACAAAGGTTGTGCTGCGCAGGAACATAAGTGTTGGGAAAATGATTTTGCACCAATTGATGAAATAAATGCATTTATTTTGAGACTTTCACTTGAATAAAACAATCCAGTGCCTCTTATCCTTCTGTCCATACACTAACCATACTATCTATACAGTGTTACAGGTAAAACACTCCCAAGAAATGCTTAAAAAACACACTTTTTCAAGCATTTCTTCCATTTCTATTGTTTTCTGAGATTTAAATCTGATATCCAGACCAATTTGTGGAAAGTCTGGAATATAGTTGTTAAGGTATTTTGGGTTCTATCAAATTAGTGGATTGATCATGTGACACAAGCTAAAAAATGTCAAAAAGACGAGGCAGATATACATCATTTTTAAATGGTAAACATGCTGTCTAATCACTATTGTAAGCCTCTCTTTCAGTTATGTGCAGGCAATTAAATCTACAAGTAAGAAGCAATCAAATAGCAACACTGACAGTAACAACAAATAGAGGTAGAATATATGGGATGGGACAAACAAACCTCACCCTTCAATGCTTTATTAAACAATCACACAACCTAACTTTTTCTCCAATAGGTGTTCAGTCATACTATAACTCAACCTTAGCAAATATTTTTCATCTATTTAAATAAACTGAGTAGAGCTACTGTTTTTCTGATGCGGACATTTTGAAAATTTATTTATTTATTTATTTATTTATTTATTTATTTATTTATTTATTTATTTATTTTTACGTTACATTCTTTTCCTCTGGTTAAAGGCAATAGCTACAGGTGAGGAGAGACCCGTCCTCTGTTTCTGTATGTTTCTGAACCCTCTATAGACTTTCTGTCTTTGATTAACCTGCCAAGTTGCTGAAAGCAAACCTATTGGGTAGTGCCTGGAGGGAGAACAGTACAGAGATAATGTGATAGGTCTTGGTCTCTGAGGTACCCAGGCTTTCCATGCTTTTTCTTTTCTTCCCTATGCTTTTTTCTCCCAAATGGGTAAAGTACACAATTTCTATCTCCACCGTATTACAATATGGCAGCTTTTTGGCTCCCAGCCACATTTTCTGATATATACAAAAATGTAGGCTTGTTTTTTTATATCTAGCAGAATGTTGTTGGAAATATGTCACTTATTTGCAATACACTGCTAATAAGCATAGCCTGATCCAATTAACCACAGAGCAATGTAAACAGTGATGCTGGCAGGAAGAACACAGAAAAAAAACAAAAAAAAACAACCTCTCTCTGCCACACACCAAAGCAGTAAAACACACAAACACACAGGAGCAAACATTTTTAAGGCACAGAAAAATGGTGAAGGTTGAAAAATCTGTGTCTGTTGAATATTAGCGACTCTTTGGACACCTGCTGTTTGTTTGCTTTGTTCTAAATTAGCACTTGTGCTGTGTTGTTACAATGCTGAACCTTCCCCTTGGTTCTCTATCTCTGCACACTGCAGTATGTCGAAGTCTCATGAATTTATTTTGAAGCCAGAAATTAAGGGAATGTACAATTTTCAGCCATAGTGAAGGTGTTATGTGGGAAAAAGAAAACGACACTGTGGCATGTAACAAAACAAACTAAATGAAGCGTAGGCATCAGTTTTTCAGTCCACACCATTGCTTTTATGTTGATTCTCTGATTTATGAACGTCTCTGTTGCACAGCATTCAAATCAAGTGTGAATCAAAGCCGCAACTGCAGGACAATGTCTAACTCTGTTCCTACTGAAGAGAGGAATGTGTTCTTTAATGAGCGCCTGCGGTTTATAGTGACCTACCATTTTCTACGTAATAAGCTGTGGGAGTTTGTGTGCTGAAAAGAACTTTTTAATGTGTGGTTAACAAGGGAAGAAATTACCATCATCTGAACTGTCAAATCAAACTGAACTTTGGACAGAACCTTTGGTGATTTTCAGCTAAATCAGACACATGGGCTAGAATACTTCAACAACTTACGAATGTGTGATCAAGGGTAAATATTAAAGTCATACTCAGCACTAAAACATGGAATTATATGACAACTCTCCGTGTCATTTTAGGTCACCAAAATGCAAATCTTCCACAAAGAAGATTTTTGGAAACTCCATAGACAGGGAAAGTGAAAAGATTATAAAACAATGGCATCACATTCAGATTTACACACATCTGTGACTCTGTTGCATAATTAACATGCAGCTGAAGCGTTAAAGGAGTGATATTTAGATTTTTTAAAATGGAATTATGCATTTTAAAAAATTTCCCTGCGGTCTACATAAACTGTAAATGTTATGCTTGGGTCTGAAGGCTTCATTAATTCAACTCCACAGGTCCATCTTCAACCCTATTTCTGAGTAATGACACCAGAAAGGTCGTTTTGAGCACTGGCCCTTTAAATGCACATGAGCCACTTCAGGCCCCGCCCCCTCCAGGTTGTTGGCTGTGCTGCTCTGTCCTGTTCAAACAACAACTGAACATTTTAGGTAATCGGCTTAAAGTTTAGACATATTATCAGTATGGACTACAACCGCTGCTGCTGACAAATTATTATGGCGTACCCTAAATGGGCAAATGTTGTGACATAACTAGTTATAGATGCAAGAAATTAAGCAGGAATTGAACGGGTTGTAGAAATCCACTCTATTTTTGCCAAAATGAATATAAAGATAGATTTGCAGCACCTGGAGGGTTCAAACTCAAATTTTATGAACTGTTAGGGTCCAAATACACAAATAAATGTACCAAAGACTAATAAAAGTGGGTTTAGCAAAATATGACCCCTTTAAATATATGGTATAAGTATAAGTCAATGTATAAATCAGCACAGGCACATTGTGGAGACAGACAGATGAAGTGATGTGGTACCTTTAAGTGAACGTACCAGTAGGTTTGTAACTGTTCAACTTAATGACAGACTAAAGCCTCTTCATCTGCTGCTTCTGTGTTAATGTGGACATGGCATTACTAATTCATTCACTTACTTTCCAAACTGTTTAATCCTCAGCAGGGTCACAGACATGTTACCAACAGGTGAAGGTGGACTAAATCATGGACATGGTACAGCCTCACTGAAGGATGTGGCATTATCTGTCATAAAGCACATCAATGCTAGTGATAAGATACAGACACAAGCAAAAAAAAAAGTAAGCATCTGCACTGTACAGTTGACTTCCTTTTTTAAAATCTCCTTGAATGGTCCGTTCTCCTCTGATAAGAGCTGTTCAGTCCATTTGTCCTTCAGGCAGATTCTGCCAAACTCCAGTCATTTTCTGATAAACCTGAATTATCTCTTCATTTAGACCCATTTGAATGAGGGTGGGCATTTTGCCTCTTAAAACCATTGCCTTGACAGTTTTTTTTTTTTTTTTTTTTAATTTAGAGATGTATGTGTTAAACTCCACACTGACACAACAGCACAGGCTGTAGAGTTACTCTTTTTATTGTTGAAGTCTGATAGGTTTAAGAGGCTTCAGGGCAAAAGTGGGCAAAAATATTCTTACAACTGTGTGCACTTGTATGGATAATAAAGTTTTAGTCAGGCCTTTCTCAGGAGCTAAAACCACCCTCTCAGACCCTATATAAGTGTCTTGTGATTCTCTGTCTTACAAATGTCCCTGAAATAATCCTGTCATGCATCCACACCTGGACAGTCAGACTCTCATCATCTGCATCTCAGTGTTTTTCCAACGTTGTTGCAGTCTGCCAGAATCATGCAGTGGATGCAGTCAGACAGAATGATGAAGTTACTCCTTAAAAGGCTCTGAAGGTTTTCACTGAGCCTCTGCAAGAGACTCTGCAAACAAAGGACACAGACTTGACATTAAAAAATAAATGACGTTTTGGTTAAAAATGAATGGATGCCAGCCATGATCAGAGAATATGCAGCTTTTTGGGTTTTCTGTAAAAGCTGATGATACCTTATACAGTGATTTCAAAAAATGCTTCTCGCCAGGCAGAAAATGCCTCTCTAACTTTAAAGACGTTATAAAAACAGGTAGGCAGATGACTATTTTCTGTTTTGCTGCTGCATTCAAGTGAATGAACTGTCACAGGGCACCGCCACAGGCTCCCAGGGCAGAGAATGTATGATATAGATACTTGCTGGATTATAATTCTTTACTTGATGCTATTATGTCGCTTTGTAACACTGCTGACTTTGCAGAAAAAAGTAAATTGCTACCACAAATGTGCAGCATAATCTAGTATCCTTTATCCATTTCATATTTCTGTTCCTATAAATATTTTTTACTTCCGGAGTGCCTAACAGCTTAGGCAGCAGTGAAAACATGAATCACTCCAAAAGACTGACTTAAATAAGAAGCAAAACACTAGCCAAAAAGCCTCCGTAACCGAATGAGAACTATCCAGCACACAGAAAGTCAGCGTTGGACTGTTTGAAGACCACTGACTATTGTACCAGAGCAGGGTTAAAATAGACACAGGGCATGGATTATGTTAGCATAACCAAGTGGAAGGTCAGAGGGATACCTTAGTAGGAGCAAATGAGTGTAAGGAGGTGAAGGTCATAAAAAATGGAATCCAGAAATGCATTTGTGTTAAAATAATGCACACGTGTTTCTTAATTTGCATGCTCTTACCCAAAAGAATATGTTCCATTGCCTTGGGGGGACGCTGCTAAGGAGCATGAGGGGAGATTCATAAATGAATAAATAAACATTTTGACACTGTTGACTTATTCATGTTGAGCTTTCAGTTGCTGAAACCTACTCTGGGTTTTCACATGCCACCGAGAATCCTTGAAAGCCAAATGTGCAAATCAAATAGCTCCATAAAAAATGAATCCCTGTCTCTTTCGCCCTCTCTAAGAATAACACTGAGTCTGTTGTCTTACCATTAAAGAACATACGCACTACATCCAGCTCTCAAAGGGACCATCTTTTTTCTATTGTCTCTCAATAGAATAGAATAGAACAGAATAGAATAGACTCCAGTCAGTGCAGCAGTATTTACAAACACCAATGCTACAGAAATAAGAATAGAGCAAATATAAAGTTACAAAAACTGAAAACTAAGATAAGAACATATCATTAAAAAAAAAAAAATACAATTTAACAACGTAACGTAAGAACAGAGGTTAGTGGAATAAAAAATAAAACTGAATAAAATATGAATAGGCACCATTTACAGTATTAACAGTATGTATTACACAATGTACACAGGCTTCAAATTATTATTATTAGCTTTACCTCCTATAATTTTCTGTAATCACTGCATGCTCTAAGGCAGTGTTTGCAGCCTAAGTCCTTTTTTGCATTGTTTCAGTGTGTTTAGCTCATGCATATTTATTTAACCAGTTTTAACAGTTTTTTTTTTTTTTTTGCTTTGTAATACATAAAGTGCACTCCCACACCCTACATGAAAAAAACACATTGTTTATAATATTGTGTGTTCCATGTCAGTAATTTATACATGTAAAACAATTCCAATGCAATTAGCCTGGGGAAAACTGTGCTCATGTACAAAATATGTCTTCAAGTCTGCGGGACATAATCTCAAATGCATTCGATCGACAGTGCATTTAAAAAGAAATCCCTGTGAAAAACAAGAACAAACAGGAACAAAAATGGTTTAGTTATTGATTGAAAGATGCTTATTCTTCCGCTCTCATACAAAATCAGAGGGAGAAGATATTCTCTATTATTTTGTGAGTGAACTTGGGAGGAATTTTCTTTTTACACAAATACAGCACATGTGTAGCCTCAGATGAACACGTATCTTTGTGTCTGAAAGAAAATATGGGCCCATTCCCTCACTGAAAAATACACTTCAGTCTGTTCAATGTTGTTTTCCTTGGACCATAATGTGAGGGTTTTTGTGATTCTGCTTGTTTGCTGCTTGTGCACTATGCCGACCTACAGGAAAAATGAAGCACTTGCATGAAGGTCAGTCCAAGAGGAGGAAAACCAAAGATTACATAGAAAACAACATGAATTTTTCACAAACTTCTCGAGATAAACAAAAAATCTATGTGAGGTCATGGTGTCCAAACCCAAGCATCAGTTTTTAACAAGTTCGTCACATGAAAAACAATTTCTATTTCACCAGAGGCAATGCGGACAAACAACTCAGACCATAAAATGACCATGGTCGACAGCATCAAATGCAATATAGAAAAGTACAAGATGCACCCAGGCACAGAACAGTTACTTCCACTGAAAACAGACAGATGCACAATTATGAAAAAAACATAGACTGGGAGAACGTGACACAGGCTGCAAACTGTTATTCCAGAACATAGAGTCAGTGCTAGAAAAATAAAGTTAGCTGTTTAACTTTTAATGCTGTCAGAAACAGCAGAATCATGTAGAAAACATGCCAAAAATATTAAAGTTTATTTTTGGAAAGCATAAATATGAATGTATAATCTGCTGAAGAATTTACTTGATTGAGGGTTCAAACATATATTTCACTATATATTAAACATTTACCAACAGCTGTCCCTGCAATTCACCATCTAACAAAATTGACAGTAGTGGCTTTTTGACTGGACATATGTGCAAAACTTTACTGATATTCACTAAATGTGTGTAATGTGGGTTTTTCAATTAAATCACAAATGCAATGATTTGTTTATTTATCATTGTGAGATGACATGAGAAGTCATTCCATAAACATGGCGACAAACATAAATTTCGTGTTGATTTACAGATATATTCATTCTTATTATATATTACCCCTCTATCCCATACTAAACTAGAAAAGCACTCGGAGAGCGCAGACCTCCACCAAGGCAGATCAGTGTCTGTCCCCCCACCCCATCACCACCAAAATTTAATCATTTCTTACTTGTGCCAGAATCAACATTTCCTGAAAAATCAAATCCGTCCATAGCTTTTTGAGTTATCTTGCTAACAGACAAACAGACAGACAAACCCCGATAAAAACATAACCTCCTTCACTTGGCGGAGGTAACTAAAAAATGATTCGGTTTCCAGGTGTGTCCACACATACCGCACCATGTTTCTTTTAAAACTCTTTTTCTTTGCTTGTTGTAACGTCCATCAACATCTTTTTTTTTTAATTCATGTGACTCTAGTTGCAGAAAAAGGTCTTTCCATTGTAATTTTGCATGATAAACCAATTTCGCTACACTCAAAAAAACATCCCTTGCCAGTGTAAAAACCCTTAATTGAATGTTGAGAGTTTTGGCAAAAATGTTGTTTTTGCATTCTAGGTAAATTTTTATGCGCAAGTTAAATTTGCGCAATTTGAGGGTCAGTGGAAAAGTGACGACTGATGCAAGAACTCAAACTGCAGTGAGAGACTCAGAGTTACCCCGTACAACAATCGACAGCCATTTTGCACACCTCAGGGGCTTTCACAAGGTGTACTGACCAAGAAAACGCCATGTAACGACACAAAGCGCTAGTTAAAAAGAACACATCCTAAAAAAAAACTCCATCAGTCAGCGCATTTTGATAATCAGAGGGGGCTGCATTGACACTGTTGTGGATGTTAAAGAAAGCCTCACAAAGCTGCTCCATGCTTATGGGATGATAGACACTTTAAGCTGGTTTGGGAAAGATAATTAATAAGAAAGCAAACAGGAACGACGCAGTGCTGGTCCTCTCGTTCTGCTCCATTAGAGGGAGAGAGCACTAATGTGCCCAGAACCAGCTGTAGAAGAAGAAAGAGCTGTCTGGAGTCCAAGTGGATACACTAATGAGCTGCTTTTAAAGACATAACCCTGCACTGGCCAACAGGCAGATGCACAGGGGAATAATACACATGTAAACAGGCACACAGATGCAGAAACACACAGTGCATGGACACGAAATGGTCAACTACCTAAACCAAGGCTGTCTCCTCTGCTAATGAGCGCAGAGGAGGGAACAGGATGCGAGTAGACGGTGGGATAATTGTGTGAGTGGAGTGAAGGTGCTATGAGAAACACAAGCCAGAGAACGTTAAAAAAAAAAGGAGGATAATGGCAGCTGGACTGGAAACTTGACAACATACATTAGTCTCTCCTACTTTTGTATTTTTTTATTTATTTAATTTTTTGAAACATCACCCTGTGTTGGCGAAACAAACTACACGGCTCTTTGCTGCACTGCACATTTATTTCCCTCTCCCCTGAGTCTGAGTTACATTATTCTGCTGAGAGCTGCTGCTGATGATGATGATGGGAGGATGAGGCTGTTCAAAAATCAAGGACACTCACAGATAAGCACACAAACTCAAACAAACAAACACTTCCTGAAACATGTAGCGACATACAGTATACACCCACCCACACATCCAAGGGCAGAGCATTCCATTGGAAATGACATTGCTTTTAAAGCCAAGATCTCCACGGTTCCAACAATCCCTTTAAGCTGCTCTCTCAGTGGAAAACAAAAATTTACAGCAGGGGTCATTTGCCTCTTGTCCTCTCTAACAAACTTTTCTGCATCACTTGAAAAATAGTACACATTTTATTAGCTGCGTTACCATTTGTTTATTATCTCGTGTCTAATGTTAGTAGCATTTGCTTCGTCCATTAACACCTGCATGTGCCAGTATGAGATTTACTGAACACTGATCAACAACAAATTCACTACTGGGAAAAATGCCTAGTTTTACATTAAAAAAAAATATTCCTTTTTCTACTGGAAGGATAGCACCTGAACTTGATGAGCTAAATCAGGTATGTTGATTCCAAATCTGAAAACAGAATCTCTTCAGTGCGTTAGCATTAACCCTTCCAACCCTAAGCCTAAAATGGTCCGCCTGGGCTATTTTCTTATTCTGACTAACTAAAAGGTAAGAAAATATACTGAGTGAGTCTGTTCACCCATTTTTCCAGAGCACTTCTTTTTTTCCAGATGCGATGGACTGGCAACATGTCAGGGTGTACCCATAAGTAGCTGGGAAAGGCTCCAGCGACCCCCGTCACCCTAGTGAGGATAAAGATAATGAATGAATGAATGAATGAATGAATGTTTAAAAATTTAGCAGTCATTTACAATTTACTGCATGTTATAATACTGCAAAACCGTCTTCTTCTCCAGCTTCTAGTACAGGTATGAGTGAAATTACCACATTGACCCCAAAAAACGTATAAAGTGCAATGTCTCAGGTTTCAGAAAATGTTGGAATTTTTCCAACTGCACAAACACTGAAAGAGTTACAGCCATCCAAACTGCATATGCGCAGTGTATGTCAGCAATAACACGTCAGGTTTTCAAGTGTTAAGCCACTAGCACCATGCAACACCAGCATTTTATTTCTACTACTACTACTACTACTACTACTACTACTGCTGCTGCTTCCTTTAGGGGTCACCACAGCCAATCATCTGCTTCCATCTGACTCCTGCATCTTCATCTTTTACACCAACTACCTGTGTGTCCTCCTTCACCACATAAATCTCCTCTTCTGTCTTCCTCTTTGCTTCATGCCTGGTACTTCCAATTAATAAATTAATTAACTGATCAAAATTCAGATAATTTTCAATACCTGACATGTAGTGGCAACAAAAAAGCAAATCCTTCTTAGCCACTTCTTGCAGGATGTGAAGTTTTCTGACTTGTGCGTTCCAAGTATAATCTGAAAGAAGGAAAACAAAAAAGGCAGGTGTATTATAAAGCAATCTGTCTCTTTATTCCAAGAAAAAGGAAAAAAAAAAACCTAAGTTGACAGTTAAAGCTTTCTTTGCCTCTTTATCCAAATTAAGTTTCAGTATTACCTAAACAGCAACTACTAAGATGACAACGATGGTCAGAAATAATGTTGCTCCCTGTCCTGCTTAATTGAAAGTCTCTTCCTCCAGAGCATGTGTTTTGCAGGTGTGCTCACATCACTTTACTACACTTGGCTGCGCTTTACAGCAGAGGGCCATCTTGCAGTAGCAGGACAAAACTAATAGAACACAGACTGGCTGATTATTTACAAATGCTGCACTAAATTAATTTTAGAAAAAGATTAATGCAAAACTATTTTATGATCCTAATATAAAGGCAAAATAAATTGATCACTATTTAAATGAGACAAAATATGCAAAACTATACCTAAATTACTTTATGGCTCTAACATGACAGAAAAAGCTGTTGCAGTCCAAAGTGATACAAAGCTTGGAACAATGATTTTCATTGGGCCTCACATTAGAGAACTCACTAGTGATCCTGAATTCCCTTAAAAGCTCCGCTTTACAGAATTAAGAGCTTAGATGTAGAGCCCCAAATTATGATCATCTAATTGAAGACATACTAAAAGTGTATGAATGGATGATTGTCACTGAAAAATGAACTTGCTCCACTTGCACTTTGTGATGACCGTGGGGAACAATTTCATCAAGATATTTCTGAAATGGAAACCAGCTACCAGGGGCACTTCAACCCAAACATGACAGCAATTAGTGATGGTTCCTACAGTGAGAAACTGTCACAACCCACAAATAAAAGAGCAAGTGTTGGAAAGTTTTTGAGAAATTTTGAGCCAAGCTGATGGGCTCTGCTGGTAAGGATTTTTCATCATCGGGCCTGATGTACAAACTCAAAATCCTGACACGGTGGAGATATTTTCCTTTCACTTAAAGGAATCCACATGTCTGCATGATCCTTCAGTTGTTGTTTTTTTTTTTTTTTTCAGCTGCAGCAAACATACAGGACACATTCTCCCCTTTATACATACCAGTAAACCTTTCATCACCCAAGGACTTATTCATAAGTCTGTACTGTTTAATGAACCATAAGTACCCTTAACATTACCACGGTTACAGTGAAGTGTGAGTCAAACCAGTCATGCAAAAACCACAAAGGATTTCCTGATTACAAAACTGAATATATACTACTTTCAGATGACCATGATAAACTGACTACTTCTAGACGCTCTTTTGACATTGCGTTAATCTATAGTTCATAAGTGCACAGAAGTACCTTTGTCCTCTTCACCTTTACATTTATTTGACTCTGTTTCTTCAAGCTGGTTCTTTTTTATGTGAATTCACTTAAAATGTGTTTCCACTGACTTGACACTGATTTTTTTGGTAAATATTCATAGGAAATAAACCCTAGAACACTATGTCAGACATTTTAAACATTTGAAATGTGTAGTTCAAGTCTAATATCATTAAAATCAACATTTGTGTGAACATCACCCAAACCAACACCCCTTTAACCGTACTTGTAGAAATTTCCCACACTTCTCTGTCATTTCACAACATTTCATCACTAATTTAGAATTTACTCAGATCCAACCAGTGTTGTGACAGGCTGTCCTCTGTCTTGTCACAGTGATTTATTCACAGATGGCAGCATTCGACACTTCACTGACCCTCAGATTTATTTTGTCATAGTTAGTGCAACACTGGCCTGAGGAAAGATTCCACCGGAGTACTATCTAATTCAAGGATTGAAACAGAGTAATAAAGGTCAAGTGACATCATCATTGACTGAATGGGAAAGAGTGGAGCCTTGAGGTAAACACCGCTGGTCCCAGTAGTTTAACAGATGGCTGAAGTCAGAGGGGTTTAGATTGACTGAGGTCGTGACAGACAGACCAGTGAGTCTGCAAGTTCCCAAAGCCACTGCTATTATGTAGTAAATATTCTAAATGCAACAAATGTCAGACTGTTAAACTGTTTTTCATTAGTTTTGTGTTCAGGTTTTTTAGGTGAGCCAAGGTGAGTCAAATGTTGACATGATGAAGCACTGGAGCCATAACTACCATCCTCTAACAGTGAAATAGCATAAAAACTGGAGCTCATTAAACACAACAGTCATTCTTCCACTTGGTAGTGGCTGGGTCATGGTAGTGAGGGATGTTCGTATAAAAAGAAAAAAAACATATCTTTCATAAAAAGTGGAGGAAAATTTTGTACACTGTTTCCCATAAAGCTGAAATAAAATATTTTCCCTCTTTTCATGAAATGATTGTGATACTGTGATTTATTCTTGATAAAGTGTAACTGGGACTTAAAAGTCAAAGGTGATTACTGAAGTGTATAAATACAAATAAAAAGAGGAATGTGTAAGAAAAAAAAAAAAATTCCAACTTCATGGGCAACAGTGCATTTGTATTTGACAGTTGAGAGTAGATGCACCTTTCATGCATATCAGCAAATCACCGGTTTGGAGAAGCAGACAAGAAGTCAGCATCTGTCAAGGTCTGGGGATGCACCAGTGTCCTTTGCAAAAGGTCAATTGCATTTCTGTGATGCATCAAAAAATACAACTCCACATACTTCAAAGACCTGGCTGAGGGTTTGGATGCTGGAGTTATGGAGTCTGAACTCGACTCCATTAGAGGATGTGCAGTGCATGCTCACACACAAAATGCACCGATGAAGGCGAGGTACTCTAGCACAGTTTACAACTATTTACAGAAAGACTGGGACAACATTTGGCCTGAAACACTTCATTACTTAGTGTCTTCAGTCCAAAAACTGTTCTTCTTTCTTTTTCCACATATTTGTTACAGTATGTTACCATTACATGTACTTTCCTGTAGACTGTCCTGTTTCATCCCTGTCCTGCTCTAAGTATCTTTGTGTTTCAGCTCAGTGTTTGCCTGAGTTTTCCAGTGTCTCTATTGTTTGTTGCTCTTTCTCTGTGCTTTTCTTGTCTCTCTCTCTCCTCTTTCCACTAACTACAACCAGCCATGGGTTGATGACCACCTACCCCAGTCCTGTTCTGTTGCTGTTTCTTCCTTCTGTAAAAGGTTCTACTCCCCAGTGTCACCCAGGGATTTTTTGTTTTTCCTTTTTGCACAGTATTTTTAAGACCTGAATTGGTGAAATTCCTTGCAATAATCAAATATTAAGATGAGGAAAACATCTCTTAAGTATTGTGAAGAAATGGTAACATCACTCACAGCTGTTTTGGAATGTGTTGCAATAATCAAAATTGAAAAGTGCTCATTTATGTATAAATAAAAATCACTAGAAAAAATATATAATATTCTGTTCTATTCTTTTTGGATCAAAGAAAATTTACTCAACACTAGTCGTTTTTCACTGATCGTCAAATTGTGCAAATATAATTTTTGAAAAAATTTACCTAATGGAACAATGACAAGTTTGCCCAGACTCTCATTTTTTGATTAAAATTTTTTGTGCTGGCAAGAGGTGGTTTTTCGGGTGTAGCACAATTGGTACATCACGCAAAACTGCAATGGAGAGACCTTTTTCTGCAACTAGAGTCATATGATTTAAAAAAAAAAAAAACAGATGTTGATGGACCTTACAACAAACGAAGAAGAAGAGTTTTAAAAGAAACATGGCGTGGTATGTGTGGACACACCAGGAAACCGAATCATTTTTAAATTTTGTATGGGATAGAGGGATAATTTATAATAATAATAATAATGAATATATCCGTAAATCAACACAATATGTACGCTTGTCGCCATGTTTATGGAATGACTTCTCATGTCATCTTGCAATAATAAATAAACAAATCATTGCATTTGTGATTTAATGGAAATTACGCACTTCTGTTTTTTCGACATTTAGTAAATATCGGTAAAGTTTTGCACATATGTCCAATGGAAAAGCAACTATTGACTAGTTTAAATACACACACAAGTAATGCTGTTGCTTATTTTAATACCTTGCAGAAATAACAATGTGCCAGATATGATCATTTAAATAATGATGTGAACAGTGGAGTCAACAATACAATGAGTCACCAGTCCATTTCTGAGCATATATCCCATTGTTCAGTACATTCCACCAGCATAAGTATCTGTCATTATTCCAAACTGGGAAATGGAGTCTACGAGATAATTATGCTTACATGTCATGAGGTTACACAAGGCCACAAACAGGTATCTGCTGAAGGACAGTAAGAAGACAAATATGTTGATCTGATCGTCACTTTCAGGCTGTAAAGTCAAAGACATTTGGAAATAAGTAATAAACTCTTAGCTTCAGCCTTTTATTTTAAGTACAGATACAGGGGTCTTACAAATCAGCTCTGTTTTCAAGTACTAAATATATTGTTCACACACCTCTCCTCCCACTCTTCTCCCTGTGAGCTGATTTACAATTTCCCTCAGACTTTCAAATAACTTCTAATCACAGAGTAGATAAACACTGTTCAGATCATTAGTGATTATCACAAAAAAGTACAACATTGATCACATCTTCAGTCACTAAATTCACCAAAAATATGTTCGCTGTAGAAAACTGCCTCCTTCAAAATATTATACACTACGAAAAATATTACTCAAAAACAACCATTATACAAGGAAACAAACATAAAGCCTTTGCAAAATCTGTCATGCATCTCTTATGATATTCTGTTGGATGTCAAGCAAAAAGCTGTCACTGTTGTCGCCTTCACAACCCAAAGGTATCCTGTACATTTTTCATTTCAGTTTCATTTTTTGACATTGTTTTACATTACACTGTGAAAACCACTGAGGAGAAACATAGGGGTTACATTTTTTCCTCTTCAGAAAGCTTGAGGTATGGTAGCAAAGTACAACCAACCAAATACCATGTCACCTGTAAAACAAAAAAATGTGAAAGGGAGCCAGTGTTTGGTTTGTCCATTCTGGGCTTTTTAAGGAATAATAACTCTGGTCCACACTCAAACATAGAAGAGAACAGCGATGTGCCACGATACTGGATGCTGCCTTCTATGAAATGGGAACAAGAGTCATTAAAGAAGGACATAACCCCCTCACCCCCGCAAAATCAAAAAGTGGTGGTTGTTGGCGATGTTAGATTAGATTCATTGACTTTTGTTTCATTGAAAGCTGAGGAGTAGTTTCTGGAGTAAGGTGCAGCAAGTTTGATGGAAAAATATCGATTGAAATATTATAAAAGCTCTACAAACTCTGAGTATGTTTGCATTTAATCTAGTGCCTGTTGTGGGTTTAACATTGCTAAATACTAAAAGGACCCACTCCAACACATAAGAAATAAGTTGAGGAAATTTTATTGAAAAAAAAATATTTTTTTCTGCTTGAGGTCAAACAACATTTCTTTCTTTCTTTCTTTCTTTCTTTCTTTCTTTCTTTCTTTCTTTCTTTCTTTCTTTCTTATTGGCACATGCAAATGGAAAATATAACAAATACATGTACATATCTGTCTTGGTAGAGAGAATGGTATGAAAATGTTCAGGTGAGGTCGGAAACCCGAAAGGCTTATAGAATGACCTCACTTTGACCTATCTGTATTTTAAACAAAATAAAAGAATATCATTTACATACCTTCCATGAAGTAGAGGGATAAATAAAAATGACATAAAACGAAAAGAAATGATGGTTATATATCTACAAAAATCATTTCTTTCAACAGCATAAAGAGTAAAAAGAAATGACAAATAATGATAATGCAATAATAGTAGTTAGAATAGAAACATTAAATACATAGATAAATAGAAAGTGATGATGGACAGACATGCTGATCACTATAATCCTATATTTTACACCAGGGAAATATAAAAAAGAGAAAGTTGTCCATTTGGAGCTGCAGTAGAGATATAGCAGTGCATCATGATGGGTTCCATGGAGGTGACCCCGTCCCTCTGTGAGATAAACAGATCCGTCTGAAGTACAAAAACATAATGTTCATTTTCAGGTGCTCATACAAACTATAATTGTTATATTATTACCATATTCATTCAAATCTGCAGTGTTAATGTCGCCCCATTAGCTTAAAGAAAATTAGAAAGCTCTTTCATTTACTTTTTGACATTATCTACTGGGCTCAAACTCACTCTGCCGATATAAATATGTTGAATTTTAATTTTAGATTGACTGTAGTGTTACTAATTTGGAATTTTATTTTGTTAGTGCTGAATCACAGCTTAAAAAGACCAAAAATACATCGACTGCATAGAATTCATATCAGTGTAGATGTAATAACTGTCACTTACAATACATTCAATACCTTTATTCACCATGTGGACAGTTTGACTCAAATGCCATGTTCAGTGTGTTTGCCTTTCATGAAGGTTACAGAAATCACACTATGGCCTGGAAAAATAAATATGTTTTCTTATCCAAAAATAAATTTATGATAAGAGTTAAGTCAGCATCATGAGGGTAGTGATAGCTCTCAACAGGGATCAGCCTCTACTCCTACTAGGGGCACATTTAGGCTACATTCAGTCTGCAGGCAAATGTGGCCCAAATCCAATTTTTTTGCCCAAATGTGACCTGTAACTGACAGTTTCAACAGCACAAATCAGATTTTTTCAAATCCAACCCAGGCCATTTTCATATGTGGTTTTAAATCCGATATGTATCTGATATTTTTCAATGCGACTTCAGTCTGAACAGCCCAGTCGCATTTATCTAACCTTTTGTCATTGAAATGTGATAAATATCACAATTCTGCGTCCCATGAGGAGGAGCAGTGGGAAAAACATATTCACTTCCGTAAACACAGCCTGCGTGGTATTATGTCAGGACCTCTTTTGCGCATGCGGGTCACTTCTGGGTCGCATTCTGTTCATACTCAAAACTGATAGAAGTCGCATTTAATGTTTAATATAAACGAGCATACAAAAAAATTGGATTTCACCAAAAAATCAAGAATTGCTCATTAATGGGGTCATATTTTGCTAAACCCATTTTTATTAGTCTTTGGTTCATTTATTTGTGTATTTGGACCCTAATAGTTCATAAAGTTTGAATTTGAACCCTCCAGGTGCTGCAAAGTTATCTTTATATTCATTTTGGCAAAAATAGAGTGGATTTCTACAACCCGTTTCAATTCCTGCTTAATTTGTTATCTTTTATAACTAGTTACATCACTACATTTGCACATATAAGGTCCAGACTTCTGGTGAACATTTCTCCAAGTACGCAATAACTGTTTGTCAGCAGCAGTGGTTGTAGTCCATACTGAAAATATGTCCAAACTTCGAGCCAATTACCTAAAATGTTCAGTTGTTGGTTGAACAGGACAGAGCAGGACAGAGCAGCACAGTCAGCAGCCTGGAGGGGGTGGGGCATGAAGTGGCTCATGTGCATTTAAAGGGCCAGCGCTCTAAACGGCCTTTCTGGTGTCATTACTCAGAAATAGGGTTGAAGATGGACCTGTGGAGTTGAATTAATGAAGCCTTCAGACCCAAGCATAGCATTTACAGTTTATGTAGACTACAGGGAAATGTCTTAAAATGCATGATTCCATTTAAAAAAGGCAAAATATCACTCCTAAAAGACCTGATGTCTGAATGTAGTCTTAGTGACAAACAATATTCACACAGACAAGAGAACGTATCACAAACAATCAGCTTGCTTAATTTAAGTTTTAGACCTGTTTCATTGTTAAACTGTATGATTAAATTCATTTTTTTGACAGGTGTAATGACAAGGGAACAACTGTTTGGAGCTGAGAGAGAAACATGGAAAACATCACATGACAATCCAGTGCATATCATTAACCTGTCTCTTTTATTACATCATCTGATTCGGCTCTTTTATTTCAGACCATGCCGAAGTTTAACTGCATTTATCCTGTTACATTGTACAATGTTTCCATGTAGCTCTGCAAGACTGCCAGTTGTAATCAGTAATAACCAGACCTCCTGTTGTTTTCACAAGAGAGAGATTGTTTATGTAGGTTTAAAAAGACTCTCCATTTGATCCGTGAGCCAGGATCCACAGGAGTCTAATGTTCTGTACTTCCTTGCCTGCATTGTGTCTGTCTGTCTAATGTGCTGCTCTTTGACTGGATTGACTCCCAGAGGCTATTTTTAGCCTCATTCCCATGATAATAACCGTCAGGTCCTTGGTACACTGAGGCGAACTGCTAAAAGGACGGTTAGCCTGTATTGTCTGTTGGGAAGGGTGTTTTTTAAGGATAGTGACCTTTGCTGTATGGTTTTATTAATCAAGTAGGATACAATTAGTTTACCTTAAAGCAGAAACACACATACACAAGCCTCCATTATTGTTCTTTTGCTGGAATCTGTGAATAAATGTAAACACTTGAATGAAACCACATGGGAAACATTGTGCTTTGACTTAACACAAACACAACATTTCTTTGTAAGCTTCTTATGTACCTTCATCTTAAAACATTTACTGAACCACCTGGTGAAGACACTGTATAAGATTACAGGTCTTTACACAAATTAAATTACACAGATTTATGCAGTGAAGACAGCCAATGACACTTTTGTTGAATTAAACTGCCTAAATTCAAACACAGATGTATAAAACTCTAGACTCCATTTTTTTCCCATCTGTGTTAAGTGTTACACTGTTATTTTGTTTTCTAAATCTAAATTCTCTAAGTCTAATTTCAGTTTAAGCAAGATGAACTAAACAAAGCACAATCAGAAATCATATAACATTACATTTGTGTCTAAATATTAAACTTGAGGATGACATTCAGGGGAAAGACACACCAACCCGATTTTCCCAGACGTTGTTGGGCAGTCTGGCGAAGTCAGTGACATGAGTCTGTTTGGTGTGTTCTGTGCGATCGGCCGTCATTAATGCCATCGCCATTCTTTTCAGCAGATTCAACATGTGTAATCGGCCACTACTAGTCGTTCAGTCTGACCAATCTGATTGGTGGAGGGATAGCCCTTGACTAGTAAATCAGTGAACGAGAAGACCAGAATCTTTCTTCTTCCACAAGAAGAAGCCCCAGAGCTGACAACGCCAGTATCTTCTTATTACTAGCCATCCGTTCAACGAGTTCAACAACAACCCTTCCTGACTACTCAACACTCTCTGCCGACAACAATGACTGATAACAGTGAGCTCTGTGTTTTGGTCTAGGGAGATGTTCCGTCATTTCCGTTTTTTTGTTTTTGTGGCCACAATACAGATTAGGGCCACCTGCTGTTATGGAGACATTATGTCTTGCGCAAGCGCAGAATGTACACTCAAGTTGGTAGTTGATTTGGTGTGTTCTTCGCACTTTGTGACCGTGTCAGGGAGACGGGAGCCAACTGATCAGTCGAGCTACCTTTTCTTTGCCTTGAAGGTACAACACGTAATATTCATGTTTTTATTTTTGCAAAAGGATTATGTTGGTATCTGTGTTGTGCCAACAGCTTATCTTTGAATGATGACAGCAAGACTCAGTTTCTAAGTAAATGTTACAAGGTGTTGCATACTATTGCATATGGGAGGTTTGTACTTATTCTGGAGAAAGCATGAGGATGTTTGTTTTGTTTTCATGGATGTTTTTCAGTGACCAAGACAGTGGGGATGTTGCTAATCTCCAATTTCCTCATGTATGTCAGATATTGATCCTTTAATCAATAAAAGGAGAAATATGACGCCTCCATCTATCCATCCATCATTGAGTTCTGACTTGTATTTTGCAGCCAAGTGTGAAGCAGTTGGGATGAGAATTTCCTCCAAGTCTGAGGTCATGTTTCTCATTTGGAAAAAGGGTGAAGTGCCAGCTCCAGGTTGGGGATGATTTGTGGCCCTAGATGGAGAAGTTGAAGTACTCTGGGGTCTTGTTCAGGAGTGGTGGAAGGTTGGAACAAGAGATCAACAAGCGGATCGGTGCAGCATGTGCAGTGATACAAGTGTAAGGCCTTCAATTTAGTATTCAGAACATGAAGCATTTTCAATGTTAATATCCTTGACAGAATATAGAAATGTACATAGCAATTTATCAAAGTCTATTTTAAGAAGCCACTGCACCTTTTCCAGCTTAGTCTTAGCAGTTAGTCTGTGACAAGAACAGATGCAGATTAGTCATTGTTCAAATCATAGAACTACCCATAAAAAAGGTATCAAATATGACAGCTCCGGCTAGCTGGTCGGATAGTGGGTGCAAAGTTGACAGAAAAGTAAATGGGATTTTTGAAGCACGGAATATTAAAATCATGCAAAAAGAGCTGGAAATCATTGGTAATAGTCCTTTCACAAATTCTTACCCTTACAACTTAAGATGACTGTGTTTGTTTGCTTGTTTTATTTTTGAGCAGGCATAGTTTTACTTCAGGCTTTCTTTGCATAATCAAAACAGTCTGTCAATATGTGATTAGAGAAGCAGCAATGTGCCATGTCAGTTCAGCCAAAGGTCAATGTAGACATTAACACCATTATTTTTCATTCTGTTTTCATTGCTCAGCCATTCATGAAATCCAATAAAGCACCAGTACCGTCCTATGTGACACCTGACCTCTTCAAATGGTTAGAAAGCGCACTCTGTATGTACATAAATCTGTACTGCAAATTTGACCGCTGAAGGTGACAATAGATCTACAGTCTTATGATGCCAGCGGGGCAACCGTGTGTTTGAGTGTTCACAGTACGTTGTGCATGTATGGACTATACAGCAGTGGAAACCAGGGGGATCAGAGCAGATCAAAGGGTTAATTGACTGTTAAGCTCGCATGCTGTAGAGATCAAACAGTTTCAAGTCTTATGATCACAATCAGCACCTTCGACATGCAAGCTGCTGCTGCGTCCTCTTTGGCAAGGTCATCATTTGGGTTTCTTTACTTTCTGTGTGCATATCGGCGCACTCCGATAATTAGTATGTGTGGGAAAATACAGATATCAAACTTGTGCATTCTCTTGTAAGTGATGATAGCTTTTCGTCACACTGAAAGAAACTTAAAATGTCAAAATCATCTCTCTTTGTAGGTAGCTTTTCTGTTCAAGAGTTAGACTATTTACCCCCATACACATCTGAACAGGTAGGATTCTTAATAACTAGGTTTCAAATTGTAGATAAAATTTTCCATCAATAAAGTGACTCCTGAGTAACCCATATAGACCCAAACACCAGAAGTATCTACTGATCTAAACTGTTGATCCACTAATCCTTTCAATCCATGAATATAATAGATGTAAAATCCAGTCATTCATCTTTTCATAGTCATCAGATATGACCCATTTCGACATTCAGAGGCTCCATAATGAATGTGGAAACACCCTCATCTTCTACTACATTGATTCACCAGTAAAATCCATGGAGTTTAATAAATGACTGAACACACTGGGTTTATGTTCAGTTAATGATATATTTTATTGAAAAAGTCACTTTTTTATCCATTTTTTTCTGTTTTAACGTGATAACTTTTAACTCTGAGCTTTCATGAACATCTACATGATCAGTCCATTAAACTTCGGAAAATAGATGATTTTCACTGGAAAAAATGCCAAATTCAGAGGATAATATTATAAAAAATGGTGATCAATTACTTTGGAAAGGTTAAATAGAGATAAAAGTTAATTTTGGACCTGCCATAAAAGTCACACTGGGTCCTTATGGGTTAAAATTTGCAGATGACAGGAGCTTTGGAGACAGAATACATGCAAGAACACAGATATAATGTGTATTAGAATATAGTTTGATTAGAACTTTTAAATTACATAATAGTAGTAGTACATAATAAAGTCATTTTTGTGCTAAAATTTGAGTAAAATTAATTTAGAACACAATGATCAAATATTGAGACACAATCTTGACATTATTATTTGTGCACTGAAATTGAAGTGACTAAACTGTACATAAAAGACTAAGATAACATTAGTATTACCTCTCTGGCCTCTCAGTCTTAAACCTGCAGCTGTAGACCGGTGTGGCTGCACTGCAAATTATTTGGTTCTTACCAAGATTTAAAAAAACAAAACAAAAAAAACCCCCAAAAACTTAGATTTGGAAGTGTTAGATAATTTATCTTGTTTTAAGAGTTAATTTCTTTAAATTAAGTGTTCATACATCTGTAGACATGCTTATTTCTAAATTTAACAATCTCAATTCAAGATATCTTGTCAAGTGAAAAGATCTTGCTGCATGGACAGATATTTCACTTGCTTTGAGTGCCTTTTTCCTCAGATTTAGTGTTTTTATCTTGTTTTTAGACACCCCTTTTTTTTGCAGTGTGGATGTGTATGAGAAGGAATGAGTTGAGACACCGTTTTGTAACCACAATTCACCATCAACAACACTTTTTTGTTAACAAGAAACATCTGAAAAGGAGCTGTGGATCTCAGCAAGTGTTTTTTTGTATTGTGAGTCATAACCTACTCCTAAACAAAATGACTAGACACAGTAAGAAATAAACTCCAAACCCATTAAAAATCTGTTTTAACCCTATAACGCCAAATGTATCGTATTTGATACATGAGTTGTGAAGCCCTCTACATGATCAGTGTGATATTTTTTTTTCTTGAAAAACCTGATGCATACAATTAGATACATACAATACACAGATAATCCACCAGGGGGAGGAATTTGTTCACCAGAGGCCTTTCCAGTGACACTACAAGATTGAACTAATGAGGAAGGAGGCAGAACTTTGCCAATTTTGAAAAGGAATTACCAATTTGTTCAACATGTTTGTGTTATATTATGTTTTTGTTTGTTCAAAAATAATATTTGAGCACTGAGACCCGATGTATCAAATACGATACAAAATTGAAACTCATACATGGAAGCTGAAATTTAAAAAAAAAAATGGGGGGGGTGTTCAGAAGGACCAATAAAGGCTCCAGTTTCAAAGAACTGGAACTTTCTGTCACTGATTTAATGGTTCAGGCTTTATATATTTTTTAATAATTACAAACATCACACAGCTTTGCATTATTTTAATAATTTCTCTTCTCAAACTGGAATCCTATGATTGTGCAGTACATCTGTATGTGAGCAGGTAACATGTGTGTATATTCCAGAGGTCTGCCAGAAGTGCAAGAGCAAGAGGGAATCACCATCTGTTAGTCCTCTGCCAAGATCCAACGTAG